>NC_089199.1:24541623-24760313 GCF_963930695.1 Labrus bergylta
AATATTTACAGATATTAGATAGTCAGGATACAGGGTAGATCAACGTCTCCCCCCTGACAGTGACGGTCCAATCTGTGCTTAGAATAACAATGATCTCGTCTGGTGTCAAAGGTCATGGCCGTCGTTGAAAGGTCACTTTTGTTCTATTGACTCTTCTGAGAGCAGACGCTAATTTAGAAACACAGCGAAGAGGTCAGTCCCGTTTAGAAACACAGACCTCCGACTACAAAACCAAAGACCTTAATTCTCCAATTCTTTGATTATTTCTGTATGGTCATTGTTAGCACCGCTCTACGAGTAGGTGTAAGTTTTTTTTTTTTTTTTACATTGTCCGCAGTGAAGATTAGACTTTTATAACTCTTTTCTGAAACATAAAGACAAAGAACAACAAAGAAATAATGTCAGAGAAGGAGGATAAGAACAGAGTTTGTTAGTGGTTGAAGACGATGATGAAGAGGTGAGTCTTTAGGGATTTCTTGAAGGTGGAGAGTTGGGGGACGGGGGTTTGGGATTGAGTTCCAGAGGGTGGGAGCGGTTATGGAGAAGGCCCTGTTCCCACCAGGACTGACGGTTAGACCTGCAGGAGGAGGGGGGGGGGGGGGGGGGGGGGGCGGGAGGTATGCATCAGCAGACCTGAGTGTGCTGGTGTAAGGAGCTCAGAGAGGTAGGGGGGAGGAGCCAGGTTGTGGAGGGCTTTGTAGGTGATGATGAGGTGTTTGAAGTGGACACGCTGGGAGACGGGGAGCCAGTGGAGGTTATAAAGGACGGGGGGGATGTGGACCTAACATTTTTCCAGGCAGAAAAGCGGATGGAAAGAGGATGTGGATACACGACATGAACCGTAGGAGGTTAAAAATACAGAGAATGTCATACATTTGGAAAAGAGCGCCGATGACGCCAAGAACGCCTCTCTAGAAAGCTGAAATATTTTCAACTTGAGCGCTTATAAAGAAGACGCTGGGAACTGCACTTTTCATACAGGTGGCCGCTTTCTGCTGCGAACGCTCTCTACCCGGCTGGCGCTCAGAAAAAAAAACGCTAGTTTGGACACGGGGTCTTAGAAGGCGAGCAGCAGAATTCTGGATGTATTGAAGTTTTCTTGAGTGTTTTGTATGATTAACTGTTGATGAGACTGTTCAGGGATCCAGTCTGTAAGTGATATTATACCGTATTAGGAGAGACAATAAAGAGACCAGGGAGCAATAAATAGAGGGATTCCCCCCGCCACCGCCGCCGGCAGCTGAGCGTGCAGCAGGTGCTGCGTGACATGAAGTCACGACAGATGAGTTGATGAGAAACACGACGCTGTGGAAAGACGGGATAGCAGCAGAGAGAGTCCACAGCATGGAGATGACATAACAGGTTTCCTGAGTCTGAATCGTCCTGTGGTGGATTCAGCTTATATCCAGATCACTACACACACACACACACACACATACACCGACACACACACACACGCACACAACACCACGCACACACCGACGCACACACACACACACACAAACACCACGCACACACCGACGCACACACACACACACACACACACACACACTCTGTGGCCTGGTTTCTTGGAGTCTGTGATGTAATTGTTACTTCAGGACTACTTCCTGCGCTGTGCCCCTGGGACCTGTCGGCTAAAAGCTCTCTATAAATAAATGTGGCTCAGCTTGACACAAGAAGAACGTGCAGGACGATGGCTGACATCTACATCGCTGCATCTGGGAGGCTTCTGGGCGACCTCCACGCTGACCCCTTTTAACCATTTGAGTGATGTGATTCTGTTAAAGTCAGTCAGTCAGAGAAACTAAAGACACGAAATAAAGTAAACACTCTGTAAAGCACACAAATACAGCTCCAGATGATGTGAACATGACGTCTGAATGCATGAGCGATGATCTCAGATAACCACTCAAAAGAAATAATCATAGGAAGGAAGCAAGACAAAGGAGAGTTCTTCATCATAAACATGTTTTAAATTAGGGAATCAAAAGGAAAAGGCTACTCTCCCCGACAACACAACTAGGACCGAACAACTTCATTACAAATACCTCAATTTAGATGACTCTCTTTGGAGGCGAGGAAGGAGGAGGGCCAGCTTACCCAGGTCCTTTTTTAAAACTGGCGCCCTCAGGTATCCTCCAATACGACGCACGCACGCAGCACCAACTTCTGTTCTGTCACTTGCTGGCCCTCATCGTCGAGGGCGAGTACCTGCAGCGCAGCACAAAGACAGATCCAATAATAAACATAACATGGGTCAAATCTTTAAATCCAAAGTTTCTCTGCTCACATTTCCTAAAATAAATCTTTCTGTCTCCGCATGGTGTCTCTTCAGCGATGACTTGAATTGTGTTCTGATGTTTTATTTATTGAACTATGTCGTATTTAACCCCTCGTCTCCCATAGTTACGGCGTTCATCTCAGCGTGTGACTGCTTCTCTTCTCGTTGTTTCAGGACGGGGGCCATTCATGTCGGCGATCGCATCCTGGCTATCAACAGCGTGAGTCTGAAAGGCAAACCTCTGAGTGAAGCCATACACCTGCTGCAGATGGCCGGAGAGACGGTCACCCTGAAGATCAAAAAGCAGCTCGACAGTAAGGACGAGAAACTCTTCCTGATGCTTTTCCAGAAGTCTTTTTTTTTATGATGCCTGAAATCCCTCAAGGCTTAGGGTTAGAATCACATCTCCACATTGTGACGATCAATCTTTGTTTTATTTCGTCGACTAACCAGAAGCAGTCACATTTCTAAGCTCTCTGAAGATGTATTTGTCTTTTGATTAACCTTTTTTCCCCGGGTAAAACTTAAAGCCAACTATTTCCTCTCAAAGATTTGGAGGAGAGGAAGGCGGCAGAAGCAGAGGACACGACGGAGAACGAGATCAGCGACACCGAGGAGGACGATTTGACAGACAGCCAGCAGACCAATAAGCTGTCCGAGCTCTACTCCACGACCATCCCCAGCGTGGACTCGGCCATGGAGTCGTGGGACGGCTCAGGGATGGACGCCGGCTACGGCAGCCAGGGTGAGCTTTGGATCAACACAGCAAAGTAGTCTCAAGCTTTATTGTAGAAAAAAATCCAAACGCTTTAAATTCAAATTCAACATACTTTTACAGTTGTGAAATCTACTTTGTCACTCCTCCTGCAGGGACGTACAACCACCAGGCAGCGGGTATCGCACTCCACCCACATGAGTGGCGTAGCGCCAAACAGCAGCGCAGCACCACGCCCCCTCCTGGACGCAGGAAGAACTACCCCTTCAGTGACGGAGGCTTCAGTGAGGATGACTGGGACAAACCACCCGGGTAGGACTGAACTTTATTTTATCCTTCAGCTTAGAATAAACTTCTGTATCCTTGCAGACCAATTATGAAGTTGAAAATCAGATCCTTAGTCCAGGTGATAGTTCACCTTTAAAGGCTTTATATGCTTTTCACCCTTAAATGTAGAAATCAAGTATATCCTCTGAAAATAACTCTGTGAGTCATGACTGTCTACAATGGGTGTAACACCCGAGTCCCACTGTCTGTGATGCTTTCAGAGTTTTCAGAGTCCTATCTTCAGTTTGTTTACATCTCCAGGATGGCCCCGACCGGCTCCTCCCCTCATGTACAAAAGTTTAATTGAGGGACTAGAGAAAATAAGAATAACATACTGTACTCACTGCTTAACTGTGTTTCTAGATCACGCTCATTTCGAGTAGATCGACATGCAGTGTGAAGATACCAGCATAATAAAGATTGCTAGCATTAGCATGCTAACACAACAATGCAGCGCAAGTTGTTTTGGTTTCATGCTGGTGCTCAAGGGCGACATCTACTGGATATAAAGCCTATAAGAGCATATAAAGCCTTTAATGTAACGATGAGATTCGGGGTGGATGTGGGTCAGTGGGTAGAGTTGGTCGTTTCTCAACCAGAAGGTCGAGGGTTCAATTCCAGCTCCTGCAGTCACATGTGTGTTTGAGTTTCTGTGATGAGTCAGGGATTACGCCTTGTGAGGACAGCGACTGGGGTTATATAACACTTAAATGGGGTGGAGAGATAAAAATCTGCAGCACAGTGTAAGTGGATTAATCTTGTCAGTGAAGGACGTCCGGTGTTCGAAGAATTACTCATGTTGGATTTATGGAAAGCGAAGAGGCTTGTCCTCCACCGACACGGCTCCTGGTTCTCACCGGCTTTGTCTCAAACACATGAAGGAGATCAAGGAGGGTCTGCTTTCTATTCTGCAGCAAATATTCACATCACAGGGACTTTTTCATGGTCAGGTAGTGTTGTAGTCAAGACCACAGTGATGAGACCAAGACTTACCCCAGACCAGAGTGCTCCGAGACCAAGACAAGACCAAGACATTTAGGGAGCAAGACAGAGTCAAGATCAAGACCAAGACCAAGGCAAGGTGAGACAGAGACCGAGACAAGATCAAGACATTTAGGGAGCGAAACCAGGTCAAGACCAAGACCAAAGCAGGGTTAGACCTATTCAAGACCAAGACCGAGGCAGGGAGAGATCGAGACAAGACCAAAACCAAAGCGTTTTTCTTCTAATCACATCAATGACGTGGAAAAATCAGTGGTGGTCTTAACTGGTCTTGATATAAAATCCGGAGTCAGCCCAGTCCAAGACCAAGACCAAGACCAAGACCAGAACGAGTAAAAATGCTTTAGATTCCGATTCGAGTCCAAGACCTTCAAAAAGTGGTCTTGAGACCAAGACCAATTTCAAATACTCCAACACTATGGTGGGATTACTGTTTTAAGATACAGCAAAGAACAGGTTAAGAAATAACACTGTATTCATTTCATACATGTCTTAATCAACGGCCAGAGATGTTTTACTTTTGATTGATTATTTATTTGATTATTTGTTTTTTATGTTTGTGTGACAGATTTATCAGCCAACAAGATGGTATCTTGTTAGATCCAGACGACAGTTTCTGGTGTCAGGCGCTTGAAGATCTGGAGACCTGCGGCCAATCAGAGCTCCTCAGAGAGATAGAGGTTAGTGAGCATCTTTACTTCAACCTCTAACTTGTGTTTAAAGGTCACATATCCTTCTCCTCTTCAACCAGTTTAAATAAGTCTCAGCAACCCCAAAACATGTCCCTGTGGCCCCCACCCGTCCAAACCGAAGAGAAACTTAAATGTACTCTAAAGTTAGCGTTAGCTGGAGTTTAATGGTCCATGTGTGCTGGTTTTGTGCAGGCATCCATCATGACCGGAACAGCCATCAGTCTGGGAGTAGATGGAGTCAACAAGCCTCCACCTGAGTCCATCCTGAGCCACAGCAGGATGAGCCCGCTCCGGAGAAATTCTCTCCTACACCAGGCCAACTTCCTGCACCAGAATGCACACCTCCACCAGGGAGCCCACCTGCACGAGGAGGCCCACCTGCACGAAGAGGCCCAGCTCCATCAAGGTAATTTAAAAGGAAATATGCAGGATCAAATGGTACTGTCTTTTCAAGCCCAACTGAATTTTACATACATTCATCTTGTTTAGATAAAATGTTTTTTTATCCAGACATCCACCTGCACCAGGAGGCCCTTTTCAACCATGATGCCCACCTGCACTCGGGGGCCCACCTCCACCCGGATAACCAGTCCCCTCTGCTGCACCACGACCCCAAGTCCAAGGCCTCCCTGAGAGTGTCGGAGAGGACATGGGAGTCTCGTCGGATCAAGGAGGAGATGCAGGGGATTCTGTCCCCAACGCCTCTAGAGCTGCACAAAGTGAGTTACATAAAACAAACCAGACTGAATAGGTTAGACCACATTTGGGAAGAGTCCCAGGCAGCCGCTGATTAAGTGCAATAAATAGTTACAGCACTAAAACAAAAACTTATTGCCAGCGCTGGTTTCTTTCAGCTGGTTCCAGTTGAATCTGTACAAATGACTCTTTGTATCCCCAGTTAGAAAAGGACATTATGTTTGTACAGTGCATTATATAAATAGTACATAATATACAGTGTAATTGCCCGCCTCCCCCCCCCTCCCAGAACACAAAACACTCTTTTAACCCAAGGGAGAAAAAAAACATTAAATTCTGATTGGTTTAATGGCCTCCAGCCAAAACGTGACAGCCTCTGAATGGTGCCTCATTTACAGATCATACGTTCTTTATATATCTGTATATATTATATAGAGTACTGCCTGTTCTGTTTTTGTTAGGAAATAGTTCTTAGTAAAAACATCTGGCATGCATTACAAAAAATCAGGTTAGTGCTCTACAGTACAATAAAACAATCAGTAGAACCCCACTTTTAACACACAGATACATAATATGTTTGGCCAACCTTTCCAGAATGGTTATGTGCCGGTTGATCTCAGAGCTTTGGTACCTCCATATTTCACGACTTCAGCATGCGTCCTCTCTTCATCCATCGATGCAGTGAACTCCCTCCCATATTTCAAAGGAGTTGGTGGCACAAATAATACGTCAACACATGAATAAAATAAAACTGAAACCAAAGCCGAAGCCCACTCTTAATATGTCTTTTGTCTCCTGTAGGTCACCGTCATAAAGGACCCAGAGAACGACGACTTCGGCTTCAGCGTGTCCGACGGCTTCTTGGAGAAAGGAGTTTACGTAAACATGATCAGACCCGACGGGCCTGCTGACCGCTCCGGGCTCAGACCGTACGACAGGATCCTGCAGGTAATAAAAGAAAGAGAACTCATTTAAAGAGGACATAGTATCCCCCTCCTCCACAATTTCAAACAGTCCCCTGTGGTCTATATGAAACATCTGTGCTGTGCTTTGGTCAAAATATAACATGAATGAAGCACCAGAGGAGGTTTGTGACCCTGTATAAACCAGCTCTCTCAGAACGCTCCGTTTTGGTGTGTGTGTCTCTTTAAATGCAATGAGCCCCTCACACTCAGGTTACCCAGATATATGTTCAAAAACACTGTAGAAGAGGAATTTTCATAATATGTCCCCTTTAAAGTTCTAGGATGCTACAAAGCAGTGCCATTTGGCAGAGCTGCCATCACCTGTGTCTCTGTCTCTGTCCAGGTGAACCACGTGAGGACGAGGGACTTCGACTGCTGCTTGGCGGTTCCTCTGATCACAGAGGCCGGGGACAGACTGGAACTGGTCATCAGCAGGAACCCAATGGCAAACGACGACGACGACGATGAAGACGACTTAGAGGACAATAACAACACTTTGGACCACCTGCAAGATCTGTAACACACACACACACACACACACACACACACACACACACACACACACACACACACACACACACACACTGAAAGACAGCGTAAGACTAACAGAGACGTGCTTTAACTGGTGATGAAGTGCAAAGGTACATCTCCTGGATCTGACCGAAACAGACAAACCCCAGTAAATCTACTAAAACACAGACTCCTTCACATCATTGCATGCACACAAAGTCTCCCCCTTCCACATCCATGCTGGATTCAACTGCTCTTATATGTTGCATTTCTCCATATAAGTACAGCCACAGATCAAATCCCACTAGAGACCCCCCCCCCCCCCCCCCCCCCCCACCTCCACCTCCTGAAGGCTGACTCAGAGTCCTCACTGCGCTGTTCCAACATAAACAACCACTTACTTGCCACTTTAACCTTCCATTTCAACAGATTCAGACTCTTTAAATCTTGTTTTGACTGAAAACAAACAACTCAAACCTGCAATTTAGGGTGAGGTAATTTCCGCTGTTATTAATGCCAGGCCACAGATTTATAGAAATGACTGGTGCACCAGGGGGGATTTGCCTTATTACATAATATTGTGGGTGATTTTTGAGAGACAGGGCCTTGTTCGGTTTGCAGAGTTTCATGTGTTTTTTAAAACGATCTGAGAAGAAGTAAGAGGTTTGAACAAACGTTTATGAAGGAAAAGTGTCTCACTTTGGTTTACACTGATGTAGCCGTGGTAAAAAGTCTGTTCTGCTGCTACGATTCTGCTGCTCTTCTGTACAGCCCGACCGATTAATTAGCCAGCCGATAATATTGGCCGATATCAGCATGTCCAGTGACTATCGGTATCGGCTAATTTTATCTCATAATATACGCCGATATTACTCGATTTATTCTCCAGTCAAACAGCATTTAATTTGATTTTCAGAGCATTACACTAGCAGTTCTCGTTCACCAGCAGAGGGCGCTATATGGATTACAACAAGTATCATCACTCTGCAGAGTGATGTACATAAATGCTCAGTTACTTTCCAGTTTAGTGACCATCTTGTCTTTCCACAAGTGTTTGATAACTGCATTTCAGAAATCAATCTCTACAGATAGAACATAGATCTAAGAAAAATATCGGCCAATATATCGGTATCAGTTTTTTTTCTCTAGCCCCAATATCGATAACGGTATTGGAAAAAGCCCGTATCGGTCGGGCCCTACTCTTCTGCAATTTCCAAGAATCATTTCCCGGAGAGTTTAACTTCTAAAAGTCTTCTAAATTCGACACATCTGCACAGTCAAAGTCGAGCAAAGTGATATTTTTTAAACATCTGAATTTGCACAATCAAGACAAGATCCAGACCATGATAGTAGTCAATCTGTTTTTATTTAATCCAATGATTATCGGAAACTCCAGAACGGAAGGATTTGGGACTTTCTCAGCTCTACTGACAAACTGAACGTTTGATATAAGATAGAAGTTATTTATGAATGCATCCTTTGCTGTAAGAGGATTGGATCACTGTGCCCCGGAGAGACTCCGTTGCCAAAACAAGAACATTGTCTTGCTACATTTTGACCCTATTCCTACGTGCGAGTCGTCGTTTGGTCTTTGCCGATCGATCCCTGCAGCTCTATGAGACGGACGAATTCAGCTCACCTCATTTCAGGTGTACAAAGCCTCAGAGCATCAGCCACTTCAAAGCTGCAGAGTTCATGATTTGGCTCCGGTGTAATCGCAGATAATAACTATTTATGCCAGTGAAGGTGCTGTGTGTTGCATTTCTGAGAGCTTCAGTTAAACATTCAGGTAAGAGACATTAATTTAATTAACGTTTAACAGGAATTAAGTGATGATCAGCGACCACAAACAGAGCTAAAGCCGGACGTTTTTGATGAACACAGAAGAAGAAACAAAGACGTGATTGAGGGATCAAATGTTCCTGAGCAGACTGTTAATACTTTAGTGTTTCTGACCGAGCCTAACTAAAGAGCAGACAGGTAACAGCAAAGACGGCATCTTTCTTACATTTATTTTGTTACACTAAAATATTTAAATTAATAAAAAATGTTATATATATTTTGTTATTGAGTTCTTACATTACCTCAAGTATTTCCAAAAGTTATCAAAGCCAGAAAAATCCTTCATTTTAGAGCCATGACAGACACAACATGTTTGTTGTTGCCGTGGAAACACTGGATGTCGCATCAAAGGCCCCTACATAATGAAGCGTGAGCTGTTACTGAAAGCTGCCGTCCTGTTGCTGTATGTGCTGCTGTGATAAAAACGTCATGTGAATTATACTCGGATACATAAGCTCGTCGGTAAACATATTTTCTTGCTCAGGTCGGTTTTTCACCGGGTCGTCATTACTGCTGTCGAGTTTGTTTTCATCAGGGGTGGGGGAGGGGAGAATCACTCCCATGATTCCCCGCCAGCCTCGACGTCATCTTTTGTTATTGATGTTATTGATTGTCTTGATTGAGAGCCGGAATTTACAAACTGTGCCCCCAAGTCTATTGGTTCTCCTTCAGCTATCCTCTATTTGTGCCCTGTAGACACATTGTCCCTGATTGGGCGGGGCCGCCTCTCTTCCCCCACGTGGTGTAAGGGCTAACGGTTAAAAAACAGGTTTGAGCCTCTGAGCGAACAAACAACCTGCAGAAAGCACAGACTCGTCAGTGTGAACACAGAGCTGAGAACAACAAAACCAGAGGGTCGCTTTAGCAAATCATTGCTCCACAATATTAGATCTTTGCTGTGGATTAATAATCAGAATGTTGCATTTCAAGCCTTTAAAGAACAACTTTCTCTCAAGTCATCGTTTTGGACGTCATTTGCAAAACGTCCCGGCTGCATTTTTACTTCCTCCTTATTCACTCCACCTGAAATAGCTTCACCCACTTTTTGCAACTCAGGCGTGAAAGCATTGTAGTGAAACAAATGTAAAGAAACCCGAACCTACAATTTTTTGACTTTTCCGAATCCGCCCACACCGGCTGTGCGTACCTGCTATTTTTGGTGAGTTTGCTAACAGCAGAGATTCCCTCCACTCATTCCTTCCTGTTTGAAACTCAAATCACTGACAGATTCACAGAAACCAGACATGCCGTTTGCTCTCGCCCTCTCGTGTACTTTCCAGCGTGTCTGCAGGTGACGTTTTTATTATGTATATTCCTTTGAGTGTGGACTTATGCAAGCACAAGAACGAGAATTAATAACACGGTTTTTAGAGTGTAAAAAAAAAAAAAAAAAAAGAGAGAAATAAAGAGAGGAGAGAGCGGCGGATTAATCTGTGTGGGAATGTACATGTGAAAGTGAGGGAACAGAGAATAACCTTTGTCCTCCGCAGGGTTGGAAAATAATTCGACAGGAACAATCACAACCTCTGTTCTCGCTCCCTCTCTCTCTCTCTTTCCTCACATTGTTACACACAGTCAAAATCCAGCTGCCCCCTCTGAGACCGCCGAGTGTGTGTGTGTGTGTGTGTGTGTGTGTGTGTGTGTGTGTGTGTGTGTGTGTGAGCAATGTTTCTATGTATACTATACACGTGTATTTACATGTATGTATCTTAAAGGATGTTCGTTTTTTCCCCCATTTGAGCATGTATGAGCATGTGTTTGTGTGTGGATGTGTAACAGAGTGGGAGCTATGGTGGTGTACATTTCACTGTACAGAGGTGATTTTTTTTTTTTAGCGGGGGATGGGGTCCGTTTGAATTTTTCCGTCTCTGAGACTGAACACAGAATACGAGTCAGATTTTGAGGGCGAGCTAAGGAAACTTTTTCATAACTTTGACTTCTCTCCGTGAACCGACTACAAAACAAAAAGAAGCACACTGTTGAATACCATGCACTGTAAGTACGTTCATGTTCGAGTGGTTTTTTTTTTATACGCGATGTCAAGTGGCCAAAAAAACAGTTTTTGTAATGCAACAAAAAAAAAAGATGAAAAGCCTTCTTTATTGTTCTGTTAATTTATTTATATGTACTGTACGTATGTTTGTATGTGTGGTCATCCATACTCACTATGCATCTCTGGGTAGAAGGTCAGTTTGAAGCCCAATCCGGAAACGCAATGACAGATGAACAATACATGTTTTTCAAGGTCATTTTTTTGCCTCCTGCCTTTTTAGTTAGAAACAGGACGATGGATGGAGTCAGAAATCCGGGAGCGAGAGTTGGGGAAAGGAGCCACAGGTGGGATTCAAACCCCAAGACATCCGCTTGTAGGACGACAGCCTCCGTACATGGGGGCACGCGCACAAACCATTACAGCCAATTTCAACATACTCCGTTTGCGCAGCGGTCTGTAGTCTTTTAGTTCTCCTGTGATGTGTGAACCGCGGCGCTGACAGACCACAGCGCACACAGAGTATATGGAAATGAGGAGTTACTCTCTCCCTGATTGAATTCCCTATCCACGGTCCTGTCTTTACAATAAAGGCAATAAAAAAGTGCAGCGCCAGGCCGGATTTGAACCCTGGCCGTCCACTTGGGAGGACCACAGCCTCCGCACATGGGGGCGCGCACACAAACCACCAGGCTACCAGCTCAGCTTTTAATGACATTTTAATTCCATTATTTGCATTTTAAAACAGTCTAAAGGTACAAAATAGAACGCTATTAATGCAATAAAAAAGTATTCATTTATTACGGACCTTGAATCATATCGCGATCAATGGGTCAATGCATCCAAGCCAAGAAGGGACTTTCAATAATATACAAATCAGTCGACTTGTATTTTTGCATGTAAAATTCTCAGGTCCAATTTCCTTGAATTAAAGTGAATATTAAGCTGATGGAGGAATTTGAAACAGACGTTACGATCGCGTCCAGGAAAAGTAAAATTGCTCTGAGCCAACTTTAGTATTCTGGAGCGGTTGGAAGCACTCTGAAATTAAAGGTGGTGGGCGCTGCTAGCTTAAAAAAAGCTGTTAATTGACACGGGCGCTTGATCAGTTTGATAAGCATTCATACATGTTATACTGTAAGCTTGCCAGATAACTGGTCAGACCTGACAATCCAGTCGCCATTACGTCTGAACTGGAACCCAAGAAAGATGCGACTCTGCGGGGGGAGAGGTTCATGATTCAGTGTTGTCGTCAAGACCACACTGACATCATCTTGTGAGCAGGCGGCGTGTCACTCACTTAGACCGGGAAGGTAGTGGCTGTAACCGGGGGATTAAAAAAAAAGACAATCAGTGGTGGTCTTGACCGGTTTTGATTTCAAATCTGGAGTCCGCCAAGTCTGAGACGAGACCAAGACCTTCAAAAAGTGGTCTTGAGACAAAGACCGATTTTGAGTACTACCATACCAACTTTTAAAACTTCTATCTTATGATCTGTTATTCATTTTGGTTTCAGGACTTCTCTCTCCCTTCCTGATGAATCACAGGAGAACTTTCCACACAGACTTATTGGATTCTTGCAGACCTTTAACCCATTTCAAAAGATGCTCTGAAAAGTATCATCAGACATCGTTGCGGTTCGGGATTGGGCCTTTAACGTATGCGTTGATATTGTGTAGTATTTTTTTTTTTTAATTGTGTAAAGTTCTATTCTATGTAAAATAGTATTTTTCTATGACGACGTAACTCTTCCAAAACGAGGGAGAAAATACAAAACAAACTGATGAAGGGGGAAAATAAAAATGTATATCTTTGATGTCGTTGTTGTTTTGTTTGATTCATTTTCTATGAAATAAAGACTGTACTGCTATACTTCTCTTTTTGAGAAGAAGAGATGAAAAAAGGAAAATAAAAAGTCTAATTTTATGGTTTTATGACCTCTGTCCTCATTTTTGGTAGAAAATACACTGATTGTTCGAACTTGAAGTCTCAGTGGTGCCTTAAAGGTCCAATCAGTGAGATATGTAGTGAGTGAAATGATGAAGTGACCTTACTGTGTGCTGGCTTCTCTGACAACAATGCAGCAGCCAGTATGTCCTCCTTCTAGCTTTAGATTCTGGTCCTGAATGCTCTGGATTTGTTTGGACCAGAGAAGGTAGGCGGTTTTAAGGCACGGCCGTTTTGGACGCCCCCCTTGTACCCGACCTAAAAAGCCTCTGCATGTTTCTAATAAGCTCCACGAGCAGAAACGTGCTCAAACTAGGATCAATATTGGAGATGCTTTTGAAAAATGGAGAGAGGTTAGAATGCAGAAAGGTTTACAGACCGATGCAGAGCTGGATAAACACTGAAGCTTCAGTGTCCACCACATGGCAACCTGCATGAGCATTGAATCTAGAGAGGAGGGGGCGGGGGGGAGAGAGATCTCTACAATGTTTAGAAATTTGGACTGCAGTTAAAGTAAATTACAGTTAATTAAGACAAAAATCTTTCCCTATCTATCATTTGGTCAACACAAGGTTTAATTTGAGGCTGATTTTGCATGCAAACCCTGCAGGGACCTTCTGGCAGTAACCAATAATCTATACAATCACTTTGTATACTTTTATCTAAATTATGTATTTTTATATCGTTGTACTTTATTACAAGCATTAACTGTGTACGACGTAGTCTGAGCTTATTGCCCCGCTGACTATAGTCAAGGTTGTGGGTGGTCTAAAACAAACACAACACCTTTGCTACCGGGAGCCAATTGGGCTGACAGCATGAGTCAGGAGGAATATAGCAAAGACACCTACACTGCGCACTAAGTCGCTTTGCACCAATTGTACGAAAGGCCTCTTCATGTTTCTACCGCTGAAACGGATACTGCAAATCATTTTATGGTTCTTCCACCTGCATCAAACTAGGATTTTTTACCCTCTCACTGTTTCGGATAGAGATGTGTGGGCATGCTCTATAAACTGATTTATAATGTTTATATCATGTTCAGGGATTTTCTCTTGTGTTTCAATGTTTTTCTCTTTTCTTTCAATAAATTTGTCAGCACACGTGATTTTTATTCTCCCACTCACAGTTCTCTTTGTGTGTGTAAACTGTTGGTGTAACTGTACTGTACATTCTGCTTCTGCCGACTTAATTATCCCCAAGTGTTTACAACTGTTACATAACAGGTCCGACATACACACCACATTAAATACACACACACACACACACACGCACACACACACACACACACACACACATGCACACATGGAAAAGTAGTTAAGCAGCCGATGAACATTCAGACCAGTGGGAGGATGATTCTGAATGGAGGGAGTCATTCATATTCAGAGGTAGAAATAATAAATCTGTAATTTGAACTGCACCAGGAACCAAAATCTAGGACTTCTGTTTTTGTCCGCTGTGGCTGAAAACCTTAACCTATTTCGGTAACTTCCTGATTATAATGGGCTTCCTTAAAAAGAACACTTTAACCAAAATATTTCATGTGTATGACACGTTTCACATCCCCACAATCCGGCTTACAACCAACCAAACATCCATCCATCCATCCTTCCATTATCAAGACCACTTTTCCCATACGGTGTAGCAGGGGTGTGGAGCCGATCCCAGCTGTGATTGGGCGAGAGGCGGGGTTTCCAGCCAATCACAGGGCTGACATATAGAGAGAAGACAACCAGCCACACTCACATTCACACCTACGGACAATTTAGAGCCAGCAGTTAACCTAACGAGCATGTCTTTGAACTGTGGGAGGAAGCCAGAGTACCCGGAGAGAACCAGACTTCATATAGAAGTCTGCGCATTCGTATAGATCCCAGAGCCTGAACACAAAAAACACAATTTTTACATACATACATATATGCACTCACACACGCGTACCTTACTAACAGAGGACTATCAGTTTACAGAATACAAGTGGAGACCTCTCTTTCTGGTCATTTCAAAAATACAAAAAAGTAAGACCATGTCTACTTGTAATGGCTTTAAGCATAATATAACTTCAAATGTGTTTTTGCCAAGAGGGGACCTGAAGGCTTGAGTGATGTCTATATCAAAGAAGGGACCTCACGTGTACATTCAGCACTTATCAGGGTACAGGGTTAAAGGACATGATCTGCTGAATTGGGGAAAAATCCACAAAAACAAATGGAAAAAAGAGACCCTGTGGCATGTTGTGAGAAACCATAACATCCTGGGAACAAAACATCAGAATTTCACATCATCCATCACCACTTCCTGTTCAGTTCTATTTTTGACCGTAGAACAAAAGGCAAAAGTCCCATGATGCACTGATTTTAAAGACACACACTCGTTTTTTTACGTGAGCCCAAAAAAACTGTCAAGACGTTCAAACAGATTCTCAGCAGCAGAGTCTATTCTTGGAGCTGGTGATCTGAGAATGTTAAAAGTCACGGTTGTGTGGTTTTATTTCCCTTCTGGAGATATTTTAAGCTCAGACTGCGGCGATGAAACAGCCAGAAATTAACATTTCTATTATTCAACAGCAGGTTCAGACCACCGAGATCCCGTGTCACCGCAGAATCGAGGAGCCTTTGTTGCTCATACAGAAGCAAGAATCATCATAATAATGTTGATAATCATGGGCGTGTTTGTGGACTTAACTGTGCAGATTTATAATTCAAAACAAATAAGGAACAAAGAGTTCTGACTGGATTTGTCATGTGCTTTAAAGAGCCTTCCAGCTCTACGAACTCTGATGCATAAACAGGGTTCTGGAAATGAGTATTATGTGTAGCTCTCATGTCAACACATAACTGCAGCGATTAAGGAAAATAACAGTGTGGGAAACTGAGCCGTGTTCAGTACCCAGCTTCTAATAACCTACCAATAAAATCTGAGCCCTTTATTTCCCTGCAGTGAAACGAATGTTTGGGTCGTAATATTACACAAAGTGTCGTTCTTTACTCTGCTGTTATTTCAGAGCATGCAGCTTAACTTAAGAGGGTTACTGTCTTGATTGATTTTTTTTTTTCTCCTGTTTTTAAGAGCTAGCAGCTTAAAGGTGAAGTTTCAGCTTGTAAACACATTATTCAAACTGGGCCCATCCTCCTCCTGGGCTCATCTGCCCCAGAAGCTCACCCTCACTGCAGGACAATATGTTACTGCATGTACACTGCAAGCTAACACATGCTGGCACAAGCTAACTGCCCGTGTTTGTCACCTGCCTGTCCAACAGGAAGCAGACCAACTCCGCGTCCACGGGTAAAAGACAACACAAGGTTCTCCCTCGTTCTAAAACCAGCTTTATCCGCTTGGTGTTTCTCCTCACTGTGATTATATTTTCTCTTCTTTGACGCTACGTCCACATCTGTCATATTCACCAGTTTGTATAGCGTCCAATCACTGAATTGTATCCACTCCTAAACTCACCTGCTGCGCTGTCATTGGCTGAAGGAAACACACCAGCTCCCCGCCCAGAAACGTCCAGAGTCAACCAGAACAAACCAGAACAGTAAAATCCAGTCAGAGGACAGAGTCTCTGCAGACACAGTCACCACCACACATGTATGGAGGCCCAGAAGGGAAGTATATAAGTCAGTGATTTCTCTTTGGGTTTTATTTTATGGTTTGTTAAGTAAGCATAGGTTGGACTCTCTGCGGGTTGTCGTCAACTAAACAAGCTCACTCACCAAAACAGCAAGGCTGCTGGGTTTTCACATTGGATTGTTTCCAACAAACACAATGTAAACAGTGATGCTAATTTAACAAGTGAGTTCAATTTAAGGACTAGGTGATACAATCCCTTGTAACCTCCATTATACCCAAGTTGATGTGAGTGGGGATGACACCTCCAGAGGGCTCATCAGCAACATCTGGCGTCCCAGGTGTCCCCCCTCTGCTTTACCGCCCTCCACTCACCCGTATGCTACAGCTGATGTTTTGAGGCCCAGGAAGTCTCTCTCCTCTTGAACCAGAGCCAAAGACTAGCCGGTTGGGTTGCACTGGAGAGAGCTTTGACGGCAGAATTTCAGCCAATTTACGGCGCTTTTCCGATCCAATTAAAGTATTTACCGGTTCTTCACCCTGAGTACCAGCTCAGGCCGACGATACAGGGTACCCCGAGGGAGGAACAACCGTTTGAGACATACCTTTGTTCCCTTGTCCATCAAAGCCCTCAACAGTACCAAAGCTGTAATGTGTGTGTATATGTGTGCATGTATGAGGTTGTGTGAGTGTGTGTGTGAAGATGTGTAGATGTACCTGCACTGTTATCACTTTTCATAACTATTACATATTTATGGTTTTAGTAATTCATTTGTATGGAATTTAATGATTATTTTACTGACATGTTTTACCGGCGAATGAATGTATTTTGTTATTTTTTGCTACTGCATCAGAGCTCAGTGAAGTCCAAGACAAATTTCCCACTGGGACAATAAAGTTAATCTTAATCTTAATTTTACTAAAGTATATTTTACTTACAAGAACAAAACATGTACAGGGGATCAGAGATTATTTAGATAACGTTCTATTCATCCTGCTCTGATGGCATCTGTTCTTAGTTTGAAATCTTTAAAGGCAGATTTTGTCAACATTTTCTTCATGTTATCAGTGTATTGATCTTTAAACTGGACTTGCAGGCCATATTGAGTGAGGACTGGAACCACATGTGGCCCCAGGGTAAGGAAAAAACACATTGTGTGAGCTGTAATAGCTAATAAAGCCGAGTTATCCTACTCTCAAAGTGTGATCCATCTGTATGAGCAACTCTGTACTTTTAAAGTTAGAATGTGGGACATCATAAATCCAGTCTATCCTGTTTAATGTCTCTCTGGGTCATGACTGTCTACAATGAGTGAGAAGCTTGAGTCCCGCTGGCTGTGTTGTTGTCAGAGCCGTGTTTACATGGACGGGACGGTCAGCTCCTCCCCTTGTGTATAAAAGCTGTTTTAGTCAAGAACAAGAGAGAAGAAGAAGAACATACTCACTGATTATTTGGATGTTAGTAAGAGTTTTTAGATCATGATCATTCTGTGTCAATTTACATGCAATGTAAATCTACGAGCTAACTAAATAACGCCAACATTAGCACAACACACAAATGTGTAAATATATTCCCATACTGTCGGTATTTTTTAGACATTTATCCGGATGTGCTCTGATGCACAACTGCCTTATTATTGAGATTCCTGTGGAGCAGTTTTCTGATTACTTTCTCATATTTTGGGGAAGCTTGCAGCTTTTAACGTGGAGGAATGCAGCCTCCTGTGTTGGCTCAAATACTTTAAATCTTGTATTACAGGCTTTGTCGGATTAGACTTCATTATGTTGTCGAGGGGATTTAGTTACATGAGTCCTGCGAGTGGGGAAATTGAACTTGAATGGAAGGATCTGTATGAAATATTGTTTCTAACAGCTGATGTCTGTGCACATCATACATTTACACGCTCTAAGATTTAAAATACACAATACTCGTACAGCAGAACATCTCATTATATTATTTATAGTAACATTTCCTGTGCAATTTTACTTTTTGCTTCTGATGCATAAAATATGGGACCTAAGCAGACACACAATCATACATTAATGAAAGCAGACGCTTTCAGCTCAATCAGCTGTTAGCACCATCAGCTGGTAGAATCATCAGCCGTTGTCCTAGCAACTAGTTCGCTAGTTGGCAACTAGGCTCCTGTAGCATAATTTATTTATTAAGATATTATATCTTTATTTTACCTCGGAGCACCACCTCACAAAGTAAGGAAATTAATATTACTTGTAGTAATTAATTAATCAGTCAGTTTCATATCTTGAAAGAAGTTCTAGAAATGTTAAACCAGAAAACACAGACAAAGTTCAGAATTTTATGTGTAAAATTTAATATAGAAATGGTGAACAATAAGGTATAGATGAAACAGATAAAGAATATGATTCTTATGATCGGGATAATGCAATTATAACGTATGGTGACATTATATATTTAGTATCGAGATAAGACGCGGTATTGTTTTAATGACTTAATCAGCAAATGATTGAAAGGGAAAAAGTTGATAAACGAATTTTGGGATTCTATTTGGATTTAAAGGGGGCTCTGAATAGACACAACTCACGACTTAACACCCACTGCAGAACCAACACTCTTACTGTGAGTTGTGTTCAATTGAACTCCGCCTGCTGGTCCTGCGATTCAGTCTACGGCAAGTGGTTCTTTTCAGGCCCAGAGAGGTCCACGGGCCAGATTAGATGCCTTAGCACCTTGGTCGGAGTATGCAGCTGGAATGGAGGTGGAATGGCAGTTCAGCCGTCATGGTTGTGTCTTCATCACTTCCAAGAGGATCCAACAGGAAAAATATTAAAGAGTCTTTTGATACGTCGATTTCCAACTCAGATTAACCTGATGGCCATCTCGATGAATCCAAATGAAGGAATTGGCGTTCAAAATTGAAGAGCAAAGACTTTGGAGAAGAAAGTTCAAAAGCCTTGTTTGAGCAAAAATAATTGATGTTTCAAAAATGTGCGTTGAAAATATAAGTTCAGCAGAGATTCGTCTCTCTATGGCGCAAACTTCTCAAGGTGATTCGAACTAACGTCCGAAGAGAAGCAAGCAAGAGCAAGAAGCAAGAACCTGGAAAAACCAAAGATCTGAGCGGAGTCTGAACTTTTATCAGCTGCAAGAGAGCGGGGGTGACTCCCACTCTGACCGGAGGACAATTGTTTAAATTAAACCGAGTTTACTCAATAAGATTAAGAATAAGAATTTAAACATATATACGTCACCATACATTCATTTAGATATTACTTCTATCAGAGCCACGTTGATGTAGAGTCACGTCATATATTTAGACATGCATTTCTATCAGATCCATGTTGAGATGAATATCACACCACCTGGGAACATCCTCAGTTAATCCCAGCCTGTAGGTGAACAAAACCATGTTATACAGTCAGCATTCTTAGTAAGGCATATTAATAAAGTAGGAAAATAAATTGGTGTCTTTAAATAACACCTTCTATAGCTAATATCAAAGAGTATGCTTTATAACACATCTAAATGTATAATTATGAAGGTTACGTATTCATGGAAATTCTAACACTAGATGGCAATAGCGCTCCATGTCAAATTCCTATTAAAACTATTATAACTCTCATTTGTATTCTGAACATCAGATTTTGAGTTGAAAAAGATGATTATAATACATTCAAAGTAACAATTACAAATATATTGATGAAGAAAGACATAAATGTTCATTTGATGCAGAATTGAACGCTGTGGTTTAATCAGCTTTCCAGCAGTCCTTAAAACAGATGGTCAGTTTTTACGACTTTGCAGAGACTGGTTTCGGTCACAGTTCATGTCTTTGGGGTGAATTCCTAGATAGCAGAGTGTTCTGTTTCCGCTTGGTTGTTAACTCAAGGCGTTGTAAAAGTTTAAAATATCCTGTCCTCCAGAGCCTGTCTGAGAGGGAGACTTAAATCATTGATCTGTTCCTTTTTTTTTTGGTAAAAAGTAACCAAGATGTTGGGGCGCGCTGGTGGCGCAGTGGCAGGGCGCGCGTCCCATGTGTTGAGACTCATCTCAAGCAGTAGGCCTGGGTTCACCTCCACCTGTGGCCCACCTCTGCATGCCATTCCCCACTCTCTCTCCCTGGTTTCCAACTCTATCCACTGTCCTCCCTCTGAATTAAAGGCACGAAAAAGCCCAAAATAAGTCTTAAAAAAAAAAAAAAATAGTAACCAAGATGTTAATCCACATTCCTGAGTCCTGCAGAAAGAGAGGTTGTGAATTGTGGCTGCTAATATCGGCTACACTCCATTGCGGTTTTAACTTAAATCAGAGACTTAAACCAGGCAGGGGTCCTCCTGAAGGACTCAGTGGTTAGTCCAATAACTTTTGATCCAATCAATGCTCGGTAAATTGGCCAATAGGTGAGTCTCAATCCAACCAAAAATATGCCAGACTAAACCACTGGCATACTTTTATTCATAAGGTACTTCAAAAAAGTACTGGAAGATACCATCTTCGCTCGCAGGATTTATACCTTTTAACCATCCCTAAAGCCTGTACAGAATTAGGAAAAAGGGTGTCAAGTATGCTCTTCTTGGAATCGGTTTTAAGATACTTTAAATCTTTAGGAGCTGGTTTCCTTGAATGTTTTTAAAGGTCTTTTTAATGATCTGGAGGCGGGCATATCTGATTGTAGGTGTTTTCATTGACTCGTATTGCCCTTTTTGATCGCCTTGTTGTTGATGATTTTTGAGCTCTATTCTCCACGACTGTTCTCGTCCTTTAAATGAGAAAAGAGTTTAAAAGAGTTTCAGCTGCTGCCCAAGGGGAGATCAAAACACTACAGAAACACTTTTGTACCTGCAGCTAGAGCACTATGAAACAAAGCTAGCACAAGATGATGCACTTTAACCAAGTCAGGATATCTTAAACTTTTGAGATGGTGTCTGTGGAAGGACTTTGCCCTGACATGATGAAAGCGATGATGTTTGTTTTAATGTAATCTCTCTGCTCTTTTTAACCTTGAATGTGTATCGTTGTGTGTTGTATGTCTCTTTGGAACACTGAATCTCACAACACATTTACCTTTCTACCAATAAAGAAACCTTGATTCTTGAACCTCATTTTGTGAGAGCTCAAGGAAAAGACTCGCTATCATGGGGAAACCAGAGACCAGAGATCATGAAATTAATAACCTTCTAGTTGAAAGACGACTGACTCTACCACTGAGCCACAGCCGCCCCCTTGAAAATGACAGTAAAGTCAATATAATCATATAATAAAACGTTAAACAATGAGCCAGAACACTTTTCTGAAGACAATTTTTTATTAAGAAATAAAAAAAGTTTTACACTTTGTAAAACCTGTTCAAACACATATTTTTTTCTCTTTTTCTTTTCTAGCTTACAGGTTGGCAATAGAAATAAAAAATAAAAGCTTTCAAATTCATTTAAAAAATGTTTTTTTTTTCTTCAACAAGAATTAAAAAAAAACATTTTCCCCCGTGTACATTCTCAAAAAGGAAAGGCTGGTATACAGTTTACAGTATGATGCAGGAAAGACAGAGGCAATGTCATTGGAGACCATGACCAGGATGAGTCGGACATGAGAGAGGGACGGGGAGGAAGAGCAGGGCGGGACTCCATTTCCCAGAAGCGTCAGCGCAGAGATCATTAAAAGGAGGGAAAGCTTTTGATGTTAAATATTGTCCTCTGAAACTTGAGCTTACATTATAAATCTGGATATCTATGTGAGGACATCTTTTTTTCAAGCTTCAAACCGAAGAACATCGAGAATATTTGCGTTCATGACGCTTGCCAGGAAATGGAGCCCACACATTTACCTTCCTCAGCAGCCAATAAGAAGCAGAGTGACGACGGTGATAGAAGAGATTTTGAGTCACCATTTTTGAAGCCCAAAGGTCAAACCTGTGTGGTGTCACAGAAACATGACAGACTCTGAAGCCTGCAGATATGAACATGAGATTGAAACCCCGGCTGTTTGTCTCTGTTTACATGCAAGTTTGGTTTCTTTTTCTTTGATAAAGCAGAAAGGTTTGCAGGGCTTTGGCGGAGTCGAGCTGGATGTAGAAGTTGTGTACAATAATTTAAAGCAAAGCCCACATTTGATGTTGTGTAATCTGGTTTTTATTGGATTTTCTGCTCCCATCGCAATGGGCCAAGCTTCCCAAAAGCAGCTGCATATTTTTCCCATCACAGGAAAATCAGACTTTGATTCCTCAGAACAATTGCCTGTTACTTGAGTAAAGATGGTGAGCTTTGGTGGCGGCGTGCTGTTGGGAAGCTGCCTGATTTTTTTAAAGCAAACAGCAGAATTGAAAGTAGAAAGACGGCATGCGTCTTGGCAGTGTTACTGTGTTTCACCCCTCCCCCCACCCTCCCCCACCCCTCCACAAACTCAGACGTCTGTCACCAAAATAAAAAACTGCAATTCGCAAAGAAATTTAGTTTAATGTCACAAAGTTTACAAATGATTTGATTCTCAGTGCATTTCAAACGACACGATCTTGGATGGGATAGTGGTCTCATTTGGTTTCGTCCCATACTGCAGAGCATTTTGTGGCGGCTTTGAATTCAACTGGACCCTGAAGATTCAAATTTTTCTTTTTTTCTTCAAGATTTCACAGGCGATCGTCTTACTTGAAAAAGGTGAAAAAAACCAAAAACAGCATGAAAAATAAAAATTCTTCTACAAAGTATTGCACGTAACAAATTGTAGCTT
Organism: Labrus bergylta; assembly: GCF_963930695.1. NCBI lineage: Eukaryota > Metazoa > Chordata > Actinopteri > Labriformes > Labridae > Labrus > Labrus bergylta. Next base: position 24,564,855 of record NC_089199.1, read on the forward strand.
TTTTGAGTGTTTGCTTTTTGATTGATAGTCGTACATGTTACTCCAATGACAGAGGTTCAGATACACTATGTTTGGAATACAAAAGGCAACGTGACAGACAACACAGATCAAACAGAATAAGAAAAAACGTCTGAATTCAATAAAACAAGATCAAAGAAATCATATTTTTTTCGGTCTAAAAAATAAAATCTTCAGAAACTTTTACATCCACCCGCGGGTGACTTTCACATTTCAACATTCGGCGGTAAAAACGTGTGCATGGCTAATGCTTCGATTCTCTTGCAAACTCTTTAAATCTGAGACAACAACAACAACAACAACAAAAACATGGGTTAGCTTCGGGTAACGTATGCTAACTGACGGGGAGTGTAAGAAGGCAGAGGGACTGGTACATACTGGGAACACACACACACACACACACACACGTGCACACACACACACACACACACACACAGAGATAGGCAGAATAATCGGATAAATGACTGCATTAGTTCATTCTGGTCCACGTTTCCACACAAAAATAAGGATCTCTGCACCGGGCAGGGGGAAGGTTTTTATCCAGTCAAAGAGTTGTATGCGTCGTTGAAATGGCTTAATTAGATATTTCTGAGTTTGTCTTTTCAGAATTTTACATTTCTAACATCACCTTCTTTTAGTTGAAGACGATGCACAAGTCAAAGATTATTAACGTTTATTTTTCTTGCAGTTTCATGAATGCACCAAATTCAAAACCCTGTGGACTAATCGACGCCAAGACAGATTCTTATGGTGCGTTCCATTTGATCTCAGAAGTCGGAAATGCAGTATCAATGGACGTGTTGTGATTTTATTTTTGCGCCATAGTTATCACATATTGTGTTGTTATCGCCTGAAATAAGCTAACAAACAAAGGTTCTCCTGGAGGCATCCATGTTGCTCGTCCAACTTGTTGCATGTTCACGATTGGAAAGTGGTTAAATCAGGTGTGACGGTAAATGGAACGCACCATAAAACTTTCCTTAAGTGTAATTTTGTCGCCAAAGGGAGGCCGACACATTTTTCCTTTCAGCATTAACACATTTAGTTTTTAACCCTCGGTGCAAAGATCCTTCAGAGGACGCGAGAACCAGATCTGTACAAAAAGTTCACGATTAAAACAAAGCTTCGTATTCGTATTAAAATGGGAGGTCTGCAATGGGAAGCGTTAACTGTACAAAGACGACTCATATAGGAAAAGTTTGTCACCATATGAAAATAGATGTCTCCTGTGGATTTGGTTTCACAAATCCCTTTGAATGATATGAACTAGATTATTCGACGTGAAGAAAGAAACAGACGAAAAAGCTTCTAGGACCCCCACAGTGAGGCCCTGGACTCACAAGTACTTCTCACGGGATGTTGTTGGTCACTTCCTGAAACGCGTGTATTCGATGTGGGTTCATGTTTATTGAGGTTTTTTTGATCTATTTATATCATGTCTTCTTTTGGGAGAACCGAAGCACCAAAAGCTTCGCCAAAACCAAGTGTTTAAACGACATTCAGATTTCTTTTTTTTTTTTTCACCGTTGAGGACCCTGAATAAAAAGATGGCAGTGTTATTTTGTTTCTTCTCGTTTCTTTGTGGCCTCATCGTTTGATATGAAGTCCAAATTATACAAATAAGGTGCGATAAAAACTCATGCTAACTCACTCTCTCTGGATTTTTGCCTCAGATTGTGGAGAAATCAGGCAGTTAAGGTGCGATTTTTGCATTCAGTGTGACAAAGAACCAATCTAGTGGCTTTTTTTTTTTTAGCACAAAAAACATCAATTTTGATTGCTACCGTTTAGCGTCAGCTCTTTGTCACCCACAGTTAGCAGTCGAAACTTTTTGGACGCTGGGTTGATGCAGCTTCACAGCCGATAAAAGCACTCCAGAGAAGGTCCTGAGTGGATGGTCGCTGGTGACACATACACATGGGAAACCCCTTGTTACACAGACCGATCCAAATGAAGCTAACGGTTGTGTTTGTCGTACTTCTTGGAAACGTCTGCTTTGCTCGGTTGTGATTGGATCACACGATCTGTACTATGGCCCTTTAATCATCATGAGGAATGAAATGTAGTTTTGTTTTCATGTTTCTTTAAAAAAAAAAAAACAGCCAGAGTTGAAGATACAGCGTCTGTTAATGTATCATAAAGTGGATTTACTCAGAGTACCAACGATGTACAGAGTTTGGACCAAGCTTTTCTTAAAGTACTAATCTTGTCGTACTTTGTGACACAGCGTTTTACAGTCTTCTGCGTCAAATTTGAGAGTTCTTACCCAAAAAGGAAAACTCAAACAGGAAGTTAGAGCACCCAATTTCTAAATTGTCAAAAGATCTTCATTTAGAACATGTAAAAAGCTGCACGGCTCTGCGCTGCATTCATCAGTGATGGATTCATCGATGAAGCTCTACTTGTTTTTGGATTCCTGATGTAAAACAAACCTCTTTAGCTTTCATTTCAGTTAGCTAAAGTAACCACAGTGTCTTGGAAAAAACAAGCCCAAACTCTGTCACTCATTGGCTCTGGTTTGTCTGCAGCCAGCTGCCACAGTTCACAGTGACTGAAGAGCAATTGGAAACACGGACGAGCGGACAGTTTGACACTGGCTGATCTGTTGGAAGTGCAACCCAACGATTGGTTTCTTTGAGTCACTGAGTTGGTGAAATATTGTTTAACCATTGACAGTGCCCTGCCAGGCTACTTTAAACCAAATTAAATACTGTCCCCTGGTATTTACAAAAGAGAAAAAAAGCTATAAACCCCCAACGCCTACAAACTTACAGATGGAGCCATTGTAGAATTCCCATTTTTTTCTGTACATTGAACTGCTTGTTGAATGTCCGACCCAAACCCCCCACGAGAGAAAGTATTGTAGAAATCTGTTGCATTGTTTGTTTCCCCGACGCTAAAGACAGAATCGTTGGCAGGACAGATGCATGAAAGGTCTATTACTACAATGGCTGCCACTGTAGATGTATGATTTGTATAATAGCTTCGTATTTTCACCAGATGAAAGACGTGTTCCTTCCTCTATGTAAAACTACAGCAATTATCACCAATAGTGAATACCAATAACATTATAGTCTTAATAAAAAAAATCTAAACATTGACAGAGGAAAAACTAGTAATAATGTAACTTCCTCTGTAGAAAAAAAAAACAAATCCAATCCGAAAAATGTAAGCCAAGAGTGCCTAGTGCAGCACTAATGTACTGTAAACTGGTCTAGGACAGAGAAAGATAGATAGAGAGATAGATATAGATAGACTGGTTAGCTACTACTGTACAGTACGCCACAGACAACACACTCAAGGGTTCAACCTCCACAATTCAAATCCTTTCAGATACCTCCGTCTTTGTGCAGGAACCGGTTTCCTTTGGACACAGTCTCAGTGCTAAGTTTTCTCGTTGGCCCATAGCTTCCGGCCTCGGACGATAGGGATACTCATGCTAAGGTGGTTCTGGATTCTGGCTTGGTAAAGGTCGTCGGCTATCGTGTCTGTGTCAGGTAGACTTTTATCTGCCCTTCACAGCTTGTTTTTAATGATTGGAAAGGAGAAGACTGCAGATGAGGGATAGCAATTTCACGTTGGGTGATTTGTTAAGTTTGGTTGGTTGAGTAGTTAAATTCAGAAGGATTTCTTTGTCTGGGATTTGGAACACACTTGAACCCAACAGTGACCTTGGAGATTGGTGAATTAAAACGAGTTTGCTCGTGGACATTTTTGCCAATTGGATCTAAAAGAAGACAAAGATGATTTCTCAGAGTTCCTTTTTACCGACGACATGCCGCTTTATCTCTCCAAAGGCGAGTTCAGACCAAAAGCGAAGCTAACTTCTCACTAGCCGAGTTTAAAGACAAAGTGAACGGCAAATTTGTGTTTTGGATTAGCATTTTAAAAATTCGGATCTTGTCTTCTTGTGGATGGACTAATCGAAGACTATCCTACAGATCTGCAGCATGATATTGTTATTATAGCATCATTTACAATAATTAAAAAGTGAAGTCAAATGAATGTGTTTATGCTGCTTTAGAGCGCCAGAGAGCAGTGACAGTCTGCCTTACTACTTGGAGTTAAATGCTGCTCACTGATCTCTTCACCTTAATTTTATCAATCCTGAAAGTGCTTAAAAATCTAGAGGGGTCGGTCTTTTGCCTGCTTTTTTGAGGGGCGCCTTGGGATGAAACTTCTCGTGAGCTGGCGCTATACAAGTGGTGGTGGAAATGAACCATCACAGGTTGTGTTGAACCTTTTCAAGTATCCATCAATGATTCTGCCGTCAAACTATGACGGCTTGAGGAAGTATTTACTAAACTTTTGGTCTGAAGTTCCTTCATTTTGGTAAAAGAAAATGTTTACTTATGTTTTTCTGGGCGTCTGTTTTACAAAAAGGAACGGATGAATCCAAGTTGAACCTGAAGGCAAATACCCTCAGATAAGTACACCCAGTCCAAAGAGAAAATAAGTATTCATAGAGCAGCCAGATAAAGTACTTTTGGTGATCTGTGGAGGCCGTTTGATTCAAGGACTCAACGACAAGTGTCTCAACAAAAGGGGAAAGGCAAACAACCTGTGAGTTTATCAGAAACAGATTTGAAATGGGATGCTACCCTTACAAGAAGACCATCAAATGCAAACTACTTCCAAAGTATTCCTAAGAGATTTGAACGGGAACATTTTTTTTCCTTAAAACCCTTTTCAGTCCACCAGACAGACAAAGAGACAGAAAGCTAGCTAGCTTTTAGAAGCATTTCAGAGGAGAGGAGAGGAGAGGAGAGCGGTCTCATGGAGAGCCTCAGCCTCACTCCTTTACATCATGGTTTCTACGATGGTGTGGGTGGGCGCCTTCATCAGCAGGCCCTTGTTCCCGTTGGGGTCCAGAGGGCAGGAAAGCTCCTTGAGGCCGCGATGATTTGCGGGACGAGAGCTGGCCCCGCCACGAACAGGGGCTGCCACCGCCTTAATCCTCTGCAAGAATACAGGAATGGAAAGAGGAAGAGATGGATAATAGTAATCAAGAAAAAGAAAGAGAGACAGTGGAGAGAAAGGACAAGAAGGAATGGAGTGAGGAGAGATCGAGAGGACAGATGGGAGAAAGAAAATACAAAAAAACACGTTAGCCTTGAAATTTGGACTCACAACTAGAGATACACCAATTAGGAAAATAACAACTGATTCAAATACTAATGTACCATGACATGACTCTCAATCTCAGAGTTTGTCCAACAGCTGACCCTCTCAGCCTCTCAACCCGCCCAATGAAAAACCTCTTCTCTGTTTCAGCCGTTAGCTGTACCAGATGTCAGCATTAAATTGACATTATTTGCAGATGTGCCGATACTGATGTTGCATCAGTGAATCCCTACTCACAACATTATCTACAAAAGTGACATTTAAAAAGGTGATTTAAACAATCGTTCGTTCTTAATCCGATTAAATGTGGCCACTCAGTGAATGGCCCAACATCGATGGCCCACCTCGATGAGCGGCCCGTCAGATCGGATGATCTTGATGACAACCACCATGGGGATGCAGATCATGGAGGCCAAGGCCAGAGTCCAACCTATTCCGACAGCCCAGTCAGGATACTCGTAGACCTTGTTGTACGTCAACGGCTTGTATTTGACCAAGGAGAAGATGAAGCAGCTCTGCAGAGAGACAAGGACATGCATGGTCGGATTCATCGAATCGTAATAACTAAGTATCACATGGCTAGTTAAAACATGTTTCCAAAGCGTGTTTCTCACCATGCACAGTAAAGGAGTGATAACAGTCCAGCTCCATTTCATCCAAGCATTTGGTCTGTAGCCCATCATGTCCTCAAGAGCATCATAGAAATTATCAACGCCTGAGAAGACAGCACAATAACTCTGGATTAGTTAAAAAACAACAGAATGCAATCGTGATATATTTTACCAGTGAAAATAATTGGCAAAGCATCAAAAGTCTCGCAACAGACATGAGGTCATTCAACGTTACGGAATAGGGCATTGATAAAGAAACGGGACAAATGGATTGAAAAATCTATTTCCCTCAGAGAAGATATTGTTTAAGATCCTGTGACCATTTACAACGAGAGCGGAGCACGCAACTTTGTTTTCAGGGCGCTACTCACCGCAGTTACTGTTTCTAGGTTACAAAATTGAGTTGCATACCGCTCCTCTCTGTGACCCATGAGGTCTGCTTTGAACTGCTTTGTATGCTTCATTTTTAAAACAGAAAGGAATGTTTAAGGAGCGATATGGAGCTCTGACCCCTAGTGTTTAAAATGGGTACTGCCGTCTAAATTCTAAACATTGTAGAGAGCTGTCTCCCCCCGCCCCCTCCTCTCTAGAGTCGATGCTCACACAGGTTGCCATGTGGTGGACACTGAAGCTTCAGTGTTTAGCCAGCTCTGCATCGGTCAGTAAACCTTTCTCCATTTTTCAAAATCATCTCCAATATTGATCCTAGTTTGAGCACGTTTCTGCTCGTGGAGCTTATTAGAAACATGCAGAGGCTTTTTAGGTCGATTACAATCACATCTATCTGAACCAGTACTCTTGCCCGCTTCCATCGCTGCAACACCTGTTGGTTTGACCTGATAACTGTTCTCATATCTGACCAACCGGCGTCCAAAACAGCAAACATATCTTACACATTGATCCTTTAAAGATGGTACTCACCATAAACCCAGGCAACAGCTATACATTCAAAGAATGCCACCCACAGAAGGCACACACCGCTAGCTGCATAGTAATCAAACAGCTGGAAAACATACATGCCACCCTGCAGACACACAGACAAACAAAAGGGTTAGAGAAATCTCAATTTCAAAAGGAAAAAACCCAAGCAGTCTTTAAACGTGTGCCTTTAAGTCCAGAGGGACGGTTTGGCCTACAGGAAGACCCACTGGAGGAGAAAAGCTTGTAGATAAACATCTTTAGTTCTTAAGAGACCAAGTCGGTCGACAAATGTCGCCTGAAATAACCAAGAAGATGAACAGCTGACATGACCTCAGATGACAATACTGCTATGTGTGTGTGTGTGTGTGTGTGTGTGTGTGTGTGTGTGTGTGTGTGTGTGTGTGTGTGTGTGTGTGTGTGTGTGTGTGGGCGTCCAGTGTCAAAACCGTTTAACAATCATGGGAATCCTAAACTCAAACCAGGCCATCATGGCCATAAAAAGATGTTGCCATGGGAACCGCAGAGGGTGAGGAAGGCAGGCAGTGCAGAAAATAGAAAGACAGTGAGAAGGTTGAAAGTTTTGTGAGAACAGGAAGGAGGGAGGGAGGGGAGGGGGGCTGGTGGTGTGTAAGGAAGGATGAGGATGGAGGAAGTAATGAGGGCTGATCGATGATTGTGGAGACTGAATCAGAGGGGGGAGGGGGGTTGGAGTTGGATCTGGGAGGGGAAAATCAACAAAACCCCCTTCCACTCTACACAGCAAAATAACTGTAAATAAGTGATGACGGCGGTTACTCAGGCATCAGTAGACTTTTCAAGAAGATTTTCTTCATGCTTCAAGTCACACCGTGCAAAACCATGCTGCTTCTGAGAAAGCTGTCGGTTAACTGAGCGTGTTAACATCCAGGTAGTAGAGCGGGGAGAGCAGGACCGCTAACATAGGCTGCAGCCAGCGCACGTCTACAGCACCATCTAGTGGAGGGTGGTTACATTGCAGAATGTGCATTAATGTGACCGGAATCAACGGCAATATATGAGTATATCTGGTACCGACTAGCGAGTGTGATGTTTAAGCGCTTAGTCGACTAAACACGCACACCCAAAGTTTACTAAATCACCTACGGTCAATCGTCCGAGGGATCATTTTGACTCTTTCATAAAGTTATCAGAGAGCTATGAACCAGCGTCACAGTGCCTGATGTTATGTCTTCTTTTTTTGGGGGGGCTTTTCATATCCTCCTTGAGAACACAGGACAGTGGATTGAGTTTGAGGCGGGGTTGAGAGAGTGGGGGACGATATGATGTAAATGACCGAGGGTGGGAAGGCTAAAACGGCGGCCCCTGATAGATACTTTTTAAGTGTCTTGGTTTGTACAAATCAAGGGGACAGGATCTTTGAGTTATTAAGATGATATGAGAAACAAAGAGACGTCAGAAAAGACAGAGGAGGACATGACGGGGAGGAGTCAGAACTGATGAGGGACGAGGGAAAACAGACAAGAGACAGAAATAAGCACAGAGGAGGAGGAGGAGGCGGAGGAGGAAGATTTGGAAACGCTAAGTCAGTTCTACAGCGTCTATTAATATCAGAGGAGGGAGAGGAAGTTCTCATGACTTGATTGTATAAATAACCTCTTGTCTTCTCCCCGGGGGCCGACACTAATAGCTGTCTGTTGTTCCTGCCGCACTGCACTGAGCTCTGAGCCAGAGCTCAAAAAGCAGGTCAGCGGGTTCTGGTCACCTTTTTTAAAATTATTTCAGATTTCATGAGTACTTCTGTTTGGTGCCGTTACCTTGGTAACCATTGTGAGTCCAAGCAGGTAGCTGATGCAGCAGATGATAGCGATGAAGATCTCTCTGCGGTAACCCTTCCTTAGGAAGGACGGATACAGATCCACCAGTGATGTGATCTGCCCTTCCACCTCCACAAACTGCAAAGGGGAAACACAAACACACAAAAGGGTTATCAAAAAAAAATAAAAAATCTACGTTTGACTTCACTTCTGTTGGTCCCAACCCTTTTGTTTCTGTAGTAAACGACTGATGTCACAGACTTCTGGAAGTCTAACTTCTCTCTCTGTTTCTAAGAGCTGTAGAACTTTGGATTCTCTAAAGTATGATGCTCAGAGTGAGGGAGCACACGTTTGTTTTCAACATGTGTGTGTTTTGACCACACACACACACACACGCACACGCACGTGAGGGTCAGCGCTCATGTTAATGATCGCACGTGCGGCTGAAGCAGAGGATTATGTGCAGACTCGGAGGTGAGAAATACTAAAACCCTTTTTTTCTCCCCCACGTCTGAGCCAGACAGTAAAGCCTCTGAAGGGTGGAACACTGTCCTACTTGTTTTAAACACACTATGGCACTTCAAAACTTCTGTTCATCTGGAGCTAAAAAAACACCACCAGTGAGTTCAGAACAGCTGTGCCCTCTGACGATTAAACCAAACATTAGTTGGCTTTCAGTCATTTTACTTGATGACGAAAAAAGCTGTTTTTCTCGTACGCTCACACAACATTTGCGTAAACCTCATTCCTTCATGTGTTTGAAAGAATGAGTTTGCAGCAAGTTAAGGACTAAAGCACCTTTCATATTTGAGGTTTATATTTGTGGTTAAAATGAGAAAAGGCCTGATTTATAAAAGCCTCCTGTGTTGAATCTGCACAGAAGCCTACATAGCCTGACGTGCACCTCCCAAACCGTTACACCGCGCCCACCAGCTACACGCCTTGTTGTGAATAACTTTTATCCTTCATCAAATCCCCCCCCCCCCCCCCCCCCCCCCCCCCCCCCCCGAGCTGAATATCATCATCGCACAGTGCAAACAGACATCTAGATGTCAGGCAGTTTGCAGCCACACTGAGCTGATGTGTTTGTGTTTCTGTAAAACCCATGCATGCCAGGAAGTCCCTTTTTGTCTCCGAGTGTGCACCATATGCAAGTGAGCGTTTGGCTTTTGGATATTCTACATTTTGTTTGTCTTAAAAATTCAAACACAGAGAAATACATATGAGGTTTTTTTTCCTCTATGAGCAATATGCATTCAAGTGTGCAGCTATTGGACACCTCAATGAAAGTGGTGAAACGCTAACCTGACTGTCGAGGCAAGCAGCAGCAGCATAATGAAGAAGAGAATTGCCCAGGCTGTAGGAAAAGGCATCATGGTTACAGCCTTGGGGGTAGGCAATGAACGCCAGGCCTGGACCTGCAGAGGAGGGATGTGGGAGGAGGGGGGGGGGGGGGGGGGGGCAAGGGGGTGAGAGCAGAGAGAGAGAGAGAGGGGTGGGGGGGAGGCAACATTAGTATCATGATAAGCCTCATCTGACCTGCATCCCTGTGGGAGGAAACAGTCCCAAACAGTGGGGTACAGAACCAGATGTGCTTGCGTGATAAAAACCTGAGCTACAGCGCTGAAAATAGGCGTGTGTATGTAAATAGTGTGTGTGTGGTGTGTGTGTGTGTGTGTGTGGTGTGTGTGTGTGTGTGTTATGTAATCCTATAAAGCGGTCAAGTTAAAGATTTTAAATATCTCTACAACACGTCTTCACTTACTGCGACTCTGTCAACATCTGAGACATATTTCTAACACATGCCGCCTTACAGCGGCGTGTTGGCGGGAAACTTTATACTGAAGAACAAAGATCCAAACTAACACAGCGCTGCAGAGGTGTAGGCCTGAATGTGACATGCTAATTACTCTGAGTGTCACTGCATCTCTGGAGAAGAAACCACTAGAGAAAGTGTTCAGCAAACTCTAAAAAGGAAGCATCAACAGCGTGCAGTGGATGTAGTGTGTGTGACGTGTGGAGGTCAATAACCCCAGAATATGTGTCAGTGTAAACATCAGAGCAATCATGTGTCATATTTCGCTTGCTAAGCTAGCTAGCAGAGATAAAACAGCTACATCATTCCAACAGCCATTTTGCATCCCTGCCTAAATAAAGCCCGATCCGGTCGATGAGGAATGCAAAATGGCCGATACAAAACAGCAGCAGATGGAATCTGACATGTCAAATAAAAGTGTTTTTTTTTTTTTTTTTTAAAGGTCTTATTTGACATTGGGAACTGTGAAAAAGGAGGTCAAGATACAAGGAAGCATCACAGCTGATATCAAGGAATCTGGACATAAGTTCAAGTTTTGTTGCAAATTATGACGAGGCATCCAACCAAACACTGCGTTGACTCCATAACAACTCCCTCAGAGCTCAAACACTGGCAGGAGATTAGTAGAGTTGTACTATGTTATTTTTAAACCTGTGCTCGTGTCACTTATTTCTGGCTCTAAATAACTAATTAGTGCATTCATGTTTTTGGAATTGCTCAAGTAGATAACGTCAGCCGTCAGCTGTGAAACAGGCGGTAAGCATCTGATCGAGAACATTAGAGGTAGTGCTTTTTAGTTATTGCAAGAAATAGATCCAGATCTTTACTCTAAAGCCGTTTTTACAAATGCACTCCTGAAAATATCTGGATAATTTCAGTTGAGGTTGTTGCTTCCTGTCTGCTGGCTGAAGCAACCTTCTAGAGCAATTCCAAAAACAATTAAACCAATTCATCATTTACATCCAAAAACAGGTCACAATACGACCCAGGTTTAAGAATAACAGAACTCTCTTTGTCCAAAACATCTTTTTTATTCCACACCTGGAGTACCTCAGTTAAAGATAAGATCCACATCAAACAGTGAGACGTCTTTTTTTTTTTTTAAATGGAAACTGCTTCTTAGAAAACAAGTTCACACGTCAAACACTTCTTTCAGCACACTCTGGCGTCAGCAGAAGCCGTTACTGCTTACTGTGCACCATGAAAACCAAACTGTGATCTTTGTGCAGTCATTCGAGCTCATCTTAAACAAACACGACGAGAAGTCATCTGTCTGCTACATCAGGACCGAGCGGTCAGAGTTAAGACCGACTCTGTTGAGATCTTTCTACACTCTTGATAGCTTCCTCACCTTGTAGACGGACTAAAGACAGAGTTTAAACACTCTATCTACTATCACGCTCTATGATTAACAACCTCCATCTCCACCTGCAGGCTCAGGGCACATTAACATTATTTTAACTGGTTATCCGTGTGCCATGCACAGCCCCAAGCCGCCATTCGCTCTTAACCTACATCCCTGACTAAACACTAATATACGGGCAGTATACGGGCAAACCGTCAGCTGGATGTAAACTGGGCTGGCAGCAGGTTTCCAGTTAGCAGACGGAGCTAAGACACATTTCACTCTTACAACACAGCATCATGTTTAAGTAACAGATTAAGGTTTACAATAGAACCAGATGCTAAACATGTCATTGTACTTTAAAGAGGAAAAACTACAAGTGTCAGGTTGAATTACAGGTTTTTACCGTAAAAAAAAAAGTGACAAGAAAAGAGGAGATTTAAACTTTCAAAATAAAAGCCCTGAAAAGCTGCTGGTGATGCTTTTTTTTTGGAAAGTGAGCGGTACTTTGTCATCTTGGAGATTTAAAGAAGCATCGACTAAACTCCTGAGTTGTTCTTTCAAGGGGATCAGGCCTAAACTTCCTCCTCAAACTTCCTCCCTAACTTTGCCTCCTCTGTTTCTGCACGTTAAGAGTTATCATATGCTGTGAGGAAGCAGAACCATGAGAGGGATTCTGTTGGTCCGTGGGTAAGACTGCAGCATCATGACAGCTTCAACAAAAAGAGGTTTTTCTTACATCGTTGAGAGAAAATAAATGAAGGAACGACTAATAATGCCAATGCTGATGTGCCGATATGTCACACAACAATAGCGGCGGCAAGTCGCCACATTAAGGTAGAAGGAGCCTCTCATATTCAACTCTTATAACAGACTAGACCACTGGCACAAGATGCACTCTGCTCTCATTGGCTAGCTCGAAGAGTTTGTATATTCACTTGTGTTTAAACTCTTTTGTAAGCGACCTCGCTCTTAACCTTTACTCCCAACAAGCTCACCAAATATGGTCATAAAATGTATCCCATTTTGCTTTTGTCAATGTGTGTTTGATTGCGGAAACTTCCATATTTGCGATGCCGTCATGTTTTATAAATCAGGGAATCCATTTCGTGTGATTCAGTCAAATGCATTGGGTGAATTCGCTTTGTCCGTTTTCGTTGCTGTTTTTTTTTTCTCTGTAAATACTGTTGTTTAAGTTTTTAACCAGGAAGCAGCGCCCACCATCACTGCCGCCCTTACAGGACCCTCGTACCTGACTCTGCCACATCAGCAATGTCCACCCCTTGCTCTTGTGCCATGAAGCCCAGGACGGAAAATATTGCGAAGCCAGACACAAAACTGGTACCACTGTTGAGGGCTCCCAGCAGCAAACAGTCCCTATGTCACACATATGTCATGAGGAGGATTTGTTAATGAACACACAAGGATCCCTTCACTATAGCTAACCCCCTCACTGAAAACTGGCGCCTTACCTGTAGCAGTTGTATTTGTACTTGTTGTAGCTCCCCAAGGACGTCATGGCGCCCAAACAGATGGCGTAGGAGAAAAAGATCTGGGTGCCGGCATCAATCCAGACCTGCCAAGTGGGGGGGGGGGGGGGAAATGGGGACAGAAAGGCTGAGGCCTGCTGATGACGTGAATTACATTGGAATGTGTAGAGAAGCTAGGAGGGGGTTCAAGTCATGGATAACGACTTCTGGACTATGGGGTGTCGGGGTCTGCAGAAGACTAATTTAAATATGTTGGTACCAGATTTGTCGTTCAGATTTTATGGACTTATTTTGGTAGTCCAGTTACAATGCCCAAAGAGAGGCGTCCATCATCAAGAAAAAATGGACGCTTTTAATTTTTTTTACCATTTTTTTAACCGTTTAATTGGCGTTACCAATGGATGCCACTGTTTGCTTAAGCAGGCTAACAAAGGCCAAATTTCTTGATGGTCCTAAAAGATCATGTAGCCAGACTTTCCTGTGTCGTCAAGTATGATCAGAGCGATCCAAGTGACCAGACCGATTTCAAGTCATAAATAATGAACATGTTTAATATTTATGATTTGATATTCTGTTGTGAGAGGGGAACCTGGAGGATAGGCGAGCCAGCACTCTGTGGTCAATGGCATGGAACAAAACTAAAGCCAATTGGGAAGCGAACTGACTGAAGACGGAAGCACAACATCCGCATCAAATCAGATCATGTTCACACCATCCGACCACTTCATGCAGAGTTTGATTTGCTATTCCCGGGTCCAAAAACGTTAAGAACGCCTGTTCTATCTGCCTGTTGTCGGCCATGTTTGTTGGGGTGGGATCTGAGACGGTGCAGGGGTACCTACCTCTGGGTCCCTCAGGCGGGCCAGATCAGGGTACAGGTAGAACTTGATGCCCTCTGAAGCACCTGGCAGTGTCACGCCACGGATCAACAGCACGATGAGCATGATGAATGGGAACGTGGCGGTGATGTAGACCACCTGAAAGAGATCACGGTATTGTTTTAATCCAAAGGAGGACCCTCAAAGGATCAAGACGGCAAGTTTCAATCATGACAAAGATTACGCCTGCTTGATAACGTTCTTCATCATAAACAGGAATCATGTTTGATGTGTTGACTCTCCAGAGTTATTTTTCAGATTATGAGCTGAAGAGACCACAGCCTGCGCCTTAAATCAATGGCGGTATATCAGTCTGTGTTATCTGGCAAGCGGTGACAGGACTTGGCCTTGGAGGAGCGACTTCATTACAAGAGTTACAGCTTGGTGCAACCCGAGAGCATAACTCATGGCAGGCCAATCAATAAGAAGTGTTGAGGCTATAAAAAGAGCTGTCTGGGATTGATTGAGCCGCCTGAGGTCTGCGTCCGAGTGGTTGTTGTTGTTGTTGTTGTTGTTGTTGGACCAGAAACTGAACATGGTCTTAAATATTCTCTCTCTATATTTGTCAAAGGCGTCGTCCTGTAAACGAGGCAGCAGTGCAGGAATTTCATCCACTGGTTCTTAAAATTAAAAATTTACGGGCGGCTGTGGCTCAGTTGGTAGAGTCAGTTGTCTCTCAACCAGAAGGTCGGGGGTTCGATCCCCAGCTCCTGCAGTCACATGTCTGATGTGTCCTTGAGCAAAACACTTAGACCCCAAGTTGCTCCCGCTGCCTTGTTGTCAGTGTATGCATGTGTGTTAAAGGATGAGTTAATACTGGTGGACTTTATAAAAAAGTTGGCAAGATTTTCAACTTGAGCGCTCGGAGAGGATGCTGGGCGCTACGCTATTTCTCTGGGCGGTCGCCTGCTGCTGCAAACACTCTCTACTCATTGAAAACAGTTGTAAAAAGACTCTGGCGCCCAGGAAAAACGAAGTATTCTTTATTGTGTCATCTACTGAGTTTGTTAAACCCTTGAAGTCTAGAGGTCTAGGGGTGCTGGCCTAGCAGTTAGTCCATGTGCAGTCTTAAGTCCTCGACCAGGGTTGGAGTCTGAGTCCGACCTGTGGCTCCTTTCCCCATGTCATTCCCCTCTCTCTCTGACTCTATCCACTGTCCTCTCTGAAATAAAGGCATCAAAAGCCCAAAAAATAAATCTTTTTAAAAAGTCTAGAAGTCTTAAATGTACATTAAATCAAACTTTATTTCAGTCAGGAAATACTGCTGCAGAGCTCAGTGTCTTTGGGAGGAAGTACAACCAAGTGAAACCAGATGTTTCCTTGACAGTATTGTATTGTTCCCTGCTACAGAATCCAAACACATTAAGTCCCACCTCGCCTTAATTTAAATATCAGACCCCGTAAAACAAGCAGGCTTTTGCACATGATGAACTAGTGCACAGATTTGGTTTGCATCTTATTTCAATTATTCAGATGTAATGCTGTGAACATGATTTTTCTTCATGGATTTAGAACCGTAACACTGCGAGCGCATGCACTTGCTGCTTCCTCAGGCCTCCCTGTTGGAAACATTGCTCTCATTGTTCTCTTGGTCAGACCGCAGTGAAAACATCATATGACCATCAGCCCGTCATGACTTCTGGCAGGCGTTAACATTTAGCAATCATAAAATGATAAACAGATAAGACAGGGTTCAGCAAGTTTTTTAGCAAGCAAACAAACACACAAAAAAACAAGAGATGGGATCAACTTTGCAGAGTGTAAACAGCTGTAAACAGAGGGCATTATGGGTAAACAGACACACATATATTTACCTTGCCGGTGGACTTTACTCCCTTCCAGATGCAGAAGAAGCAGATGACCCAAACAAGCAGTAGACACAGAGCCAGGTCCCATTTAATAGTCCCAATGTTCTCTATACCATTGGTGATCCCCAGCACATTATGTCTGCAACAGAGAAGGAAAAGCGCCGTCAGTGTGCGCGTTCATCTCGGCAACTCGATCGTAGCTGAATATGGCAAAAACATTCCATGACAATCAATGTTCTACATGTGTGCGTTTTTATCATAGACTGTACCTTTGAATGTTTGAATCAGGATGTAAACATGTTAATTTCTGCTGTAAAAACAGGCTTTTTTGAATGGGTGTGTATGTGACTTCCTGTGCTTCTACATCCAGCCTCTAGTGGACAATCAGTAAACTGCAGGTTTATTGCACTTCAGCATTGGCTTCATTTTTCAACACCAAAGTCTTCTGCTTGGTTTAGATGTAAAATAATTGACAAGTGAGACGCTAGTTTGGCTCCATACTCATTTTCCAAGATGCTTTGAGCAGCCAGCCATGCGATTGCACAATTCACATTGAATGGAGGTAAAACAAGAGCTGCCAGGCCCACACAGTCCTGAGAAATGTTCTAAACTAGCAAGATTCGCCTTTTTCATCTTGGCTTTCTAATAGTTATGAATAAATTATTGACACTCAGATTTGTATGCTCAATGATATATTCAAGTTTAATGTCACATACGGTTTTGTAATCTTCCAAGTTCCCAGAGGAGTTAAGATAATAACCCTGAAGTGTCCTGTGTTTGAATGTTTTTTTCCCTTAAATGCAGGTCCTGATTGGCTGCAGCAAATCTATTTTTAAAGATCATTAACGTAGACGTTGTACCTTAACCAAACGTTCCACCTAAAAAAAACAAAAACAAAGTGTGGTTTCTACAGCTGTGCATGCATGTGTCCTCTTATGTAACTCACTCCCAGAACTCGGTGACGGGGGAGGTGAAGTTGGAGGCGTTGGCGGCCACCCAGAAGGATTTGTTCTTGCGGTAGGTGTCCTCGATGCAGCGATAGGTGTTCCAGGGCTGATTGCACTTGGCCCAGGGCAGCTCCGGCTGAAAACACTGAAATCCATAGAAAGATTAGAGTTATGTCAGGACACAAATTTGGGTTAGGATGTGATTACTCCTGATTCGCTGGCAGGTGTCCTTTCAGTCCAGTTGAAGATAGAGTCAGACTATTTTACCTACAAAATAAAATACAGACTTATACTAAAGTAAGGCTGCTCCATCATCCCCTCTGGGCCTCTATACATGTGTTGTGGGGACTGTGTCAGCAGAGTCCCTCTGTCCTCTGTCTGGAGGATTTCAGGAGGACTACCCCTGAAATCTTCCTGACCTGCCTGTTCACACATGCACGTCACTGGAGGGGGGGCGAGGGGTCTCATGAGACATGACAAGTTAAAAACGTAAAAATAAATATCAATATTCTTATAATAGAGCCGGTCACTTCTACGTCGTTCTTTTTATGTCATGTATTGCCACAGAAAGTCCGACAGGGATAGTCTCCAGCTGTGAGGTACATGTGTGAACAAGCAGATCAGGAGGATTTAAAAGGGGCAGTCCTCCTGAAATTATCTAGATATCTTCAGGAGTGCATGTGTGAAAAACCGCAAATGTAACTTTTACATGCAACAATCAACGTCAGTCATCTATGATTCAGGCTACAAAAAAAAAAAGATGTTTCCATCAGTGTCTTTTTTCTCAAACCTACCTGGAACAGATAGTAGAGACCCCAGGCCAGGATGACGATGTAGTAGATATTCAGCAAGGACACGATCACAATGGAGGCATAACCGATACCTGGAGGAGAAAGGAGGTGGAGGTGATGATAGAGAAAACATCAACAGAACAATAAAGTGGAGCAGAGGGAAACCAGCATCATCAATCTTTATGGAGAAAGGTCGCTCTCTCTCAAAGCAGCAGATATGTCAGCAACATGTGATATAAGTAAACAACACTCTAAAGAGAACATTTCCTCTTCTCAAATCTTCAACTTCCTTTCAAAGGCCGACACTTTTAACCGTATAAGTTCCTCAAATGTCCACATAGTTTGTGCAGGAGGAAGGTGTGTAATGCGATAAACTCGATTGGTCTGCAAAGAGGATGCACAAAGAAGCGACACAGTGAATGAAACAGGAAGTGGAACAGATGCTGGTGGGTGGAGGTGTTGTGCAGATTGTGTATCATAAAATGTGACCAAACCTCTATGAGATCTACCTCCTGAATTTAACAGAATAAAACCTGAACTGATGCTTTTGTCTCACGCTGTTAGACTTAATGTGTTCAAACCTACAGAACAAGGAGATCTGTTCCATATTTTTTAATATAAACATATCACGTGAAGATGTTGGATGTCCAAACTAAACCTTGACAATGTTTCTTTAAACACAACATACACAGTTGTTAGCCAAATCCCCGAACGTAGTAGAACCTGACGTCAGGTTCTGGCGACCTATCAGAGCAAAGCATGGAGGAAAGTTGTAGGACACGCCCACCCTGAAGCTCACTCAGAATCAGAAATACTTTATTAATCCCAGGGGGAAATTTGTTTGCTACAGTTGCTCATAACACCAAAAATCAGAAGGAAGTACAGATAAGTTCATAAAATAAAAATAGTAATAACAATATAATAAGCATAAGTACCATGTGAAAGCAATAATAAAGTAGTATAAGTAATAAGCTATGTAAATGTACTCAAATGTTGCTGCATGTGCAAACAGTGCTGGCCAATCAGGGGAGAGTGGGCACATGGTGAGGCGGGCCCTTAAAGAGACAGTAGCTAAAATGAAGCGTTTCAAGCAGAGGCTGAAATGAGGGATTTTACTGACACCAGTGTCAGATAAATAAGGAAGTTTTTGAGCTGCACATAATGCTGCTAAACAGGTGTCCCAAACTGACTTCATTAATGGTTGAAGTGAGGATAATAGATCTCCTTTAAGGTGCTCTCTGTCCTCGTTAGTATTTGCCTTCTGTCTGTTTTCACATGAAGCTCTCTGTGCATGTAGCTCCCAAACTGTGAAGCACATGTGCAGCCAGAAAAGATCTCCTCAACCAAAAGAGGGTGAAATTGTGACTTTGAAAGGAAGTTAAAGATTCACATCTTGACTCTGCACGCTTATCCTTCAGTGTTACAGATAAAACTGACAATGTCACTGGATTTCTTGTGTTTACTTTACTGCTGTGGAAAACACTGTTTTCATTGTTTGCCCTACATAACGCTGCTCGTTCCTCACAGGATTTACTGCAACCACGCTCCAAATCCAAAATTCCTATGACTTAAAAGTTGGCAGATAGAAGAGTACGTTGAATCGAGGTTGATCCATCGGCTTGAGATCGTAAACAAACTGCTGTATGTTTAGCTCCCCGTCAAGGTCTGCAGCCGTCAGGTTTCCGCTTTTCTAACCTTCGCTGTTGTTGCCCTGCACTTGAATCTTGTTCGGCATGTTAGGAGAGCGATGGGCTGATTTTCACTGCGTCACTCTTGGCCTTAAGAATGAGCTGCTGCTATACACAGGCTCAATAACATGTGAGCGTGTGTGTGTGTGTGTGTGTGTGTGTGTGTGTGTGTGTGTGTGTGTGTGTGTGTGTGTGTGTGTGTGTGAGAGAGCGCGTGTATCCTCCTACACGAGGATATAAAGATGAGGCTCATCTCATAAAACAGGAGCGGGTGTATGAGTCCACATTCGGGCAGAGATTAGGTCGTGAATGTGGTTTCAGGTGGAAGGTTTAGTAATGCTTGTGCGCGCTAAACGTCCTCATAAGTGTATTAGCCTGACTTGTATGTGTGTGTGTGTGTGTGTGTGTGTGTGTATGTGTGTGTGTGTGTGTGTGTGTGTGTGTGTGTACTGTCAGGAGACACACACACAGCGGCAGAGACCACTCATCCAAATGAATGCCCTTCACCGTCATCAGCCATCTGTATATACGTGTCTGTGTGTGAATTTCAGAGTGTGTTTTCGCACGTGTGTAAAATTGTGAGAGCTATTTAACCATTTTCATTTTAGTCCCTCCGACGCTCGTCTAAACCCGCAGCTGCTGAGCGTCTCCATCTTTCTCACACACACACACACACACACACTCTGCTGCTCAGATGACATGGTACAGTGCTGATCAAACAAACAGATGCAACCTCCTCCATGATGTCATTTCTTGTTCTCATCTGCTGACCTCAGCTGACCTCGCTCCGTCTGTTTTCATTCACAATCGATCGTCTCACAACAAAAAAAAAACAAAAAAAAACGTAGAAATATTTATTTTCACACTGGCACGTGAGAAGACTCCCACTGCAAGGATGAAGCCGGTTTGTTGGTGACATAACAAGTGCAGCAGAGAGAATGAAATAGAGAACCAAAAACAGTCTGAAAACAAAAAGTCAGCGCTAAACCGCAATGTCATTTTCAGAGAGGAAAGCATTTGTTCTCTAATCCACTTCATCATTGGCTCCTCGTCCAGCGTCTGACGTTTGCAGCTCTCCTCCGGATGCTCTGCAGCGTTAACGTGTTTTAAGTTTCTGTTTTCGTAAAAGAAGAAGTAAGATCGAAAGCTGTTTTCCTGCAGTCCTCGTGAGTCTCTGACCACGGCATGATTTGTGTTTATATCTGACCTTCAGCTGCTGAACATGCCAGACATTTAAGTGGCAGTTTCACGGTTTGTAA
Source organism: Labrus bergylta (assembly GCF_963930695.1). Classification (NCBI taxonomy): domain Eukaryota; kingdom Metazoa; phylum Chordata; class Actinopteri; order Labriformes; family Labridae; genus Labrus; species Labrus bergylta. The sequence goes on from NC_089199.1 coordinate 24,585,344, forward strand.
CACGGCAGTATGAGCAGCAGAATCTACTCTGATTTAATGAAAGTACACGGGTTAGAAAGACGCAAAAAATAACTGCACACTGATGCAGCATTTTCACTGCAGCTTATAAACACAACATTCAAGCGTGGCCCCTCCTCCTGGGCTCATCTGCCCCCAGAAGCTCCGCCCCCTGCAGGACTTAGTGTGTACGTTTACTGCTTGTAGCTACACTGCAAGCTAACGTACGCTAGCACAAGCTAACCGCCTGGTGTTTGTCACCTGCCTCTCCAACAGGAAGCAGACCAACTCCACGTCCACGAGTAAAAGTCAACACAAGGTTCACCCTCGTTTTAGAACGAGCTTTATCCGCTTGGTGTTTCTCCTCACTCTGATTATATTTTCTCTTCTTTGCTGCTACGTCCACGTCCGTCATATTCACCGGTTTGAATGGCGTCCAATCGCTTAAATGTATCCACTCCTAAACTCACCTGCTGCGCTGTCATTGGCTGGAGGAAACACACCTGCTCGCCACCCGCCCGTATTTTACTATAAAGTGCGTTCAGTATATTTGCACAACAAATGACACATTGTCCATATACAAAAAGAGGAGTCTACTGTTTCCATATTTTAATTTCATCCTCCTTGTTTCCTCCCTCTCTGCCTCACCTGTCCTCCTCTCTTTGTCTCCCTCTCTTCCTCACCCCCCTCCCCCTCCTCTGTGTTGTCATCTCTTCCTTTTACTTTGCTTTGTTTCCTTTCCTCTCTCCTTCCTCCCCCCCTCATCTCTGTCTTCATTTCCTCCAGTTTCTCTCATTTTTTTTATCAGCCTGTGATCTCTCTCCATCTCCGTCTCGCTCTCTCTCTCTCTGATGTTTTGCCGCGCTGTTGCCGTAGCAACGTGATTTGGGACACTCTGTACACCGTCTTGGGTGTGCGTGTTTGTGTGCGTATGTGTGGGCGAGACAGGACCGGGGGGGGGGGGGGGGGGGAGGTGGTGTCTGAAAGAAAGAAAGAACGTGTCTAAATCTTCAAACATGGAGAATAATATGTCTACATTTTTTTTTTTTTAAATGAGAAAACAGAATATGTGCCAAGTGAGGGAAGGATGGCCGTAGATGAACACATTAACCTTATTCAGGTGGTTGTCGAGCAGGAGGAGAGGGGGAGGTGAGAGGAAACGAATGAGCCGCGTCTCCTTAACGAGGTTAGACGTCTAAGAATCTAAACGCTCCTCCTCAGCGGCAGAGAAGGTTTTCCAACGGGGAGACGAGATGGGAGCTACTGAAGGTTGAGGAGGCAGAATAGAGGCCTCAGTGTGTTGGTGAACCAGAGCGGGCCTGGTTGCCTGGTAACAGTTGCAGGGTAAAGTCTGGGCCATCTGATTGGAGGAGAGTCTGGTGTGACTCAGCCTTATGTTGCACAGCCATTCCTCTGTGAAAAACAACAAGAGGTCTGAAAGAAAATGTTCAACCTGGTAGCAGGGACACACACGCCCCAGCGAGGTGCTCATCAGGCTGAGAACTGAGAAGAGCACGCTGTAGTGGGAGGGGCCTAAAGCTGAATCAGAGTACCTTTGCTGGTGTTGGATGAAAAGCTGAACAGTATGTTGTAAATTTATTTTTCTGACTAAACGAAACTCAAATGTAAACGCTTATGTGTCGTCCTCGTCTGTGACTCTGTTTCATGCCATCATATGCACGCCCCTGTGACGTTTCACCTTCAATCTGAATGTCATAATGGAGGCGAGACAGTAAGTAAGGCGGCATTCTGTGGCCACATCTCGGCGCGCGTCCAATAGGAGGGAAGATTAGATCACAGCAAACGGTGTCCCACATCCCTGAGCTCTAGTTTAAAGACCGATCGGGACATCGGGGTAGACGGAGCTCCCCCGACCTTCAGCGAGGTGATCTGGCACTACTACCACCCAACGTCCCTGACGCCCAACCACCACCATCGGACCCACAACCACCGCCGTCCTCGTTCATGCACGGCCTGCTCCGACCTCCACCTCAGCGGGGAGGAAGTGTGCCCTGGTGATTTCATGAACAAACACCCTTGTCTCCTCCTCCTCCTCCTCCTCCTCAGCAGAAGAAGAAAGGTCAGGGGAGACGGTTTCAGCAGAGCCAGCAGGAAGAGTGCAGCGCTGTGTGTGTGTGTGTGTGTGTGTGTGTGTGTGTGTGTATGTGCATGTGGAGCTCAATGTGAATTCATAGACTAGGATATCAGTATTACGCCGACCAGGAATCAATATGAGCATACAAAGACAAAAGATATGACGAGTTTACATACCAGTAAAGATGGGGCACAGCTTCTCCCAGCAGGTGATGCCGCCCTCAGAGGTGAACTGACCAAGGGAGACCTCCAGGAAGAAGACCGGCAGACCTCCGCCAAACAGGAAGATGAAGTAGGGGATGAGAAATGCACCTGGGTGGAAGAGAGGAGAGATGATGACCAAAGTAAGAAGGATAATAATAATAACTTTATTTATATAGCACCTCTTTAAAAACACAGGTTTACAAAGTGCTTTGACAAACAGCAAAAACAAGAACAAAGCTAACTAAACCAAACACAGAAGAACATAAACAACAGCAAGAACAGAACAAATGCAAAATACTAAAATACAATACTTAAATACAATTCAGCAGAAAAGAACCCATAGTGCACGATACCCAACAGACATATATATCCCAACCATTACAAGGAACCATGATAAGAACCCAGGAAACACAAGAACCCAACAACACGAGCTGAGACCAAGAGGACCAAAGATTTAAAAAGATGTAAGAAATTAAAAGAGCTAAAAGCAAATAAAAAGATAACAGCAATAAGAAGGTAAGAGCAGTAAAAGAAATAGAAACAAGTGACGAGCAGACAGAGAAGATTCAGAGACATTTGAAGACGCCATGGAGTAACAAGAGGCAACACTGTGAAAACAGCTTTTTTTTTGGTTGTGATATTTTAACGTCTTACCTCCACCATTCTTATAGCAGAGGTACGGGAAACGCCAGACGTTCCCTAAACCCACAAAGCCGCCAGCGACGGACAGAACAAAGTCCAGCTTGCTGGCCCACTTCTCCCTCTGCGGGTGTTTGCCCTCTGCCTCGTCTTCAGGCCTCGTGCCGGGGCTCTTTCCAGGAGATGGCTTCAGGGTGTCCTTATGGAAGTCCTTCAGGCACTGAAGTTTCTCTTTCTGAGCCATTCTGCAGAAACAGGAAAGAGAGAGAGACTTTTCAGAGACTTGTTCATATTAACAGATTATCAGACAGCGTGGTGTTTGTGTTCAGTTGTTCAATGCTATTACTGCTGATTACCAATTATTGACCCGACTCGTGCTGCCTCCTTTGCTTCCAAAAAAACCCCAGGATTTTTGTGGTTTGGAGGGTTTTTGTGTCCCGTCTGGCTGCTTTTGCTTTTCTTGCTTTTACCCACCAAAACAAACCGCAAACACTAAGACCAACAATAACATTTCCCGTTACAAAGTTTCAATCTGAACCACATCATAGGCCAGTTCTGCAGATATCACCCAACCCTACTTCACATACTCTGGCATCACTCAGTCAGAGGAGGGGCAATGTTTGTGATTTTGTCCACAGCCAACTAGCCCTGCAGAGGTCAGGGTCATGCTCACGCTGATGTCAGCTGTGCTCCGGTGGAAATAAAAAACGACGCTGATCGCGACTGGGATTCAATCTTGTGATGTCACAGATACAGGAGTAATATCTGTGGATGAGGCGGATCACTCCGACTTCATTTAAAAAGGTAAAAAAGCACAAAGACAGAATGTGTCCCCTTACAGCCATGACGATGTGTATCATGATTTTTTATTCCTTTCCAAAGCTTCCCAGCTGTCGTCAGGAGACTCATTAATTAATCCATGGGGTAACGTTAGTCCCTGATAAACCATTTCACTTCACTTTCACATGTTCCATCAATAACTATGATGTTTAATCGTGTCCATAGTTCATAACCTGAGTAGTCTGGACTCTGAAGCCGAGTCTTGGCTCGTTTTCAGATTTGTAACTGCGAGGTTTTATTGTGCATGTGTCAACACTCGCAAGAATGAATTAGGCCGTCTCCGATCATGTGAACTGTTCTCACAAGCATTCAACGATATCCTCACCCAACCACAAAGCCACGCTCGTAATGAATCCAACCGTGTCGACATTGTCAGTTCAAAAACACAATGCATGACCAGAGGTCAGTCAGTAATGCCGTTTTAACATCTGCACTCCTGAAAATATCTAGAAAACTTCAGGACTGCTCCGGGTATTCTCCTGACCTGGCTGTTCACACATGCACCTCACAGGGGGGGGGGGGGGGGGGGGTTGGACGAAGGAACAAAAAAAAAGCCCTTTCAGGAAGCCTTTACAGCGCCCCTGCATACTGAATTAGAAAAAGCTTCCTCGGTTGAATTTTGCAGCTTGTTTGTTCTGTGGATATTGAACACCAGCAAAGATCAGACTGGCTTCATCTGATCGGGTACTTTACTACAGAAGGGCCACAGAGTAGTGATTCAACTTCCCAGTTTCAAAACGTGGCATCAGATGAGAGCTCGGTGCTGATGGACTGATCCAGTCTGAGGATTATTCAGAGCTGGCTTTATGTCAGACTTTTTGAAGCCTCTCTTATCAAAGAGTGTATTTAGTGAGGTACAAAACATGCTGCAGCCCTCACCTACACTTGGGCCCTTTTTTTTTGGTTTTCTGAAAGGATTTGTAAAATTGTCGAGGCCAAAAGACCTCTTCAGACCGTCGTTTCAAGCCACACTACTTGCACTGCTGTGACGTTTCACCTTCAATCTGAATGTCGTGAAGGGGACGAAGTGATCCCCCGTCTGGACCGGGGAAAAACATCTTAAGAAAATAAAGGTAATGAATAAATGCATTTAAAAAAAAAGTATAAGTATATATAATAAAAATGAAAAATACAAAAGGGTATTACAAAAAAAACTGATAATTTATATAGATGATCAATTACAGGTCAACCCGATTTAGAAAAAAACAACTGTACTGCAGTCTATAAGACTTTAATTGCCACACACGTACCCCCAAATCCTGCCTCCTGCACTGGTAGGGGCGAGAAATAATAAATAAGCGTACAAATATAGATCCACATACAGCATAGTCTAATACACGAATGCCTGTGCATAAACATCACTCTGGAACTGCAGGGAAATGTAGACGCCTAACATAAGAAAAGAAGGGGGACCACATTGCGTTGAATTTGTTTAGAGACCCTTTTAGCGTGTGTCTAATTTTCTCCAACTTCACACAACTTTATACAGAGTAAATCCGAGTTCTGAGGTTAAACAGAACGCAGCGGAACTCTTTCCTCTCGCTTCCTCCTTGAAATGATTTAAATGCAGCTCTGTAATCAGTCACACGTTCAGGCGTTATCAGAGCCACAATGACACATCTAGAGCTGTAAATTTCCACCCAACAATGGCTGAGCGAGAGAGAGAGAGAGAGCGACACAGAGACAGAGAGACAGAGAGAGAGAGAAAGAGAGCGAGAGAGAGAGGGAGAGAGAGAGGGACAGAGAGAGCGAGAGAGAGAGGGAGAGAGAGAGAGAGAGCGACACAGAGACAGAGAGACAGAGAGAGAGAGAAAGAGAGCGAGAGAGAGAGGGAGAGAGAGAGGGACAGAGAGGATTCTTGTACAAAACCAGTCGACATAATGATGGCGTTTCCTCGCTCCGTTTGCGTTGACGATGGCGCGCATGTACAGAATATGTCCCCATTATCGGGTGTCAACAGAAAAGAACCCATATTGCACGATACGGGTGTAATGATCCCTCAGGCAAGTTAATGATTACACAAACACAGGGACGTTTTTACTTCATGACCAACATCCTCTACGGTTAATTAATAACATTAAAGGAAACTGAATACACTCCCCTCTGTGCCAGTGTGTGCTGCCCTACAAAGCCAAAGTGCAGTATCTGCAAAAATGCCAAACTGAGAAAACCAGCTTTTTGTGTTTTTTGTTTGCCAAGTGCAAGTATAAAATTATATTTAAAAACCAATTGTATGATTGCTTAGATGAAAGTGAAGTGAATTTGAAACATATTGTAATTTGAAATTCAGGTTAACCATTTCAGTTTTACGGCACTTTGCCTTGGTTTTACTGCTGAATAATTATATGGCCAAACACTGATGGACTGCAGTAACAAACAATTGTTAATGGGTTTTAATGTAATTGAGTAGACAAACGAGATGTACCGTATATTCTTTTCCACTCATTTGTTTTGTTTCCTATTTTATTTTATAGATCAGACTAAAATATATATACATGTTACAAACACAATCTTACAGTTACAGGCCTGTATGTTTGGGTATGTGAGCAACAATTCATATGAACTGAACAATTTATTAAAATCAATTAATTAATTAACACTGAATGCAACACATGAATGCGTTCTACGAGACACATGCAGTAAGTGTCACTTACTGCAGTTTGCCTTGGTTTCACAGTGTATTTTACAGATACTGCGTAACTAAAAAACCCAATATGTCGGGGAAATAAAGCAGTAGAACTACGAAACTCTCAGAGATTGAGGAGCAGATGCTGCACTTACAATTTGTACAAAAAAGTGAATTTCACAAAAAGTGCAGATACTGCAGATATTTCAACAGATGCTGCTGAACAAGAGGAAGGAAGGAGAAAGGAAGGATTATTAAGAACTACAATCAATAAGCTTCTGATGCACATGTATATTAATAATGGAAGCAGAACTCTTTGTTAATATTTATGTAGAGTAGGTTTTGCAAATCTCATGTTTCAATAAAAGCTTTTCTAATTGCGTAACACCTTCACCCTGAGGAAAGGCATTACAATATTTAAATCCAAAGCTCTAAAGGAAGTCATGTTTTCAATATTTACAACTCTGTCAAATGACTGCGATCGCCACATTCAAAGGCTGTTGTTAAAAAGTGGACTTTGAGCCATGAGGTCATATCCTAACTTAGAGGTAAACACTGGGGTGAACAAATATGGACATGGACCTTACAGAAATGAAAAGAGAATTACATCAAGAGTTGGGCTTCACAGGGGTTGGCAGGTTTGATAATGCAGTGTGCAATCATCTGTGTTTATGCATCAGGAAACTGAGTTCATAACACCATCCCAAACGTGCACAGGTCTGTAGATTTCACTACATCGATTTATCTGATGACACTACCAGTCACCGGAGGATGATTAATGCTCGCTCTGATGACCTGTTGGCTAAGTCAAGCACTGCCTGGTACCAGAAACACTTGGACCGAGAAGAAATAAAGCCAACACAAACAGATTTTTCGAAGGTCGAAAGACTGCAAAAACAGCTACAACATGAATCAGCTTCTTAAGGTCAGACAAGAGAAGATAACAACTTCTAGAATGCAACTTTATTAAAAAAGGAGTCCAATCATGCAATCTGAGGCTGAATCTTAACGCAGACACTGTCGAGAGAAATTCTCCCCCCCTTAGTTGAAACAAATCAACTAAGGCCGATATACAAGCGATGCAAGTTTGAGTTTATTCACATCTTATCCTTTAACTTTCCTTTAGGATGCAAACCTAATCATGGTATTATATTTGTTGTCGTCAGAAAGCAAGGAGCATCCGATGAAAGGTAAACCCACTACATAGACATTTTAAGGACTGTAACGTTGGAGTACTCGTATCAACGTTCAGTAACTTAAAAAGTGATCCCCTCCTCCTCCTCCTCCTCCTCGTCCTCTCTCCTCCTCCTCTCGCTGCTCCTCCTCTCGCTGCTCCTCCTCTCGCTGCTCCTCCTCTCGCTGCTCCATATTTCCTTCACTCCCACTCCTCCATTTTTCCATTCTCCTCTTTTTACCTTCCCCCCTTTTTTTGTCCCGTCTTCCTCCCGGCGTATTCTCATGCCCTCACATTCCTCTTCACTCGCATTCTCACTTCATCACATTTCAACACATCCATCCTGTTTTTCCGTAAATTTCCTAATTGTCCTTTCATCGAGGTTTCTAATCTCGTGCCTCCTCCTACACCTTCTCTGCCTCCGCATCTCATCGCTATTTGTGATTCTTCTTCTTCCTCTTTCTGTCTCACTTGCTTTAGTCCTCCTGTGTCACATCTGTGTCCCTTATCTCTTCTTTTAACTCATCATCTCAGTCCCTCCCCCTCCTCCACTCTCTCTTCTTTTTCATCCACTGCATCCTTTATTTTACTCCCTCTCGACTCCCCTTCTCTTTGCCCTGCTGTCGACCTCCATCTTTTCTATATACTTTCATTTTTTACCGCTCCCTCCTGCCCCGTCCTTTTCCTACGACCAGCTTCCTCGCCCCTCGTCGTACGCTCTGCATCACTTTGACATCACTCCCTGCGCCTCTCACTTTAATTTTTAGTGAAATGGAAAGAGACAGAAGTTAAAGGGCGTATAATTGTGTGGAGAGAAGAGATGACAAGGAAGGCACCGAGAGAAGGGGAGCGCAACGAGAGGAAACAGAAGGAAAGGTTGAAATAAAAAACAAGGGGGGGGGGGGGGGGAGAGAGAAGGAGCAAATAAATGTCAAGTGACAAAAAAAAGAAAGCGAGAGGAACACAGAGGTTTGTTCAAATTAAACACGTAGCAGAGAGTGGTGTGATGTGTTGCAGAGACAGCGAGTCACATGCAGATAAAGACTTAAAAAAGATTAGATAAAAATAAAACTTGTAAAAACAAGCTCGAGAATATCACAACCCAAAAAAAGTGTCAATGTCAGAGTGTAACAGGAGTCAAAGTGAAACCACGCAGTGCGTAGGTTTTCACTCTTATCGAGCTCAAGTCACAGCAGATCACCAGGCCCCAGTTTCTGTTAAAACACCATCGACTGTCCCATCACTCACACTCTCCTGACGCTCGACTTAATCCAACATTTGTACGCAGAACAGGTCTGACTATGACTTGGCCTGTTTTTGTAGAAGTATCCATAACTGACAGATCAGCAGGTGTTAAATCAGTACCACTCCCAAGCGTTTCATTGGTTGATAAGGGGAGGTTTGACCCGACGGCGGTCTCTGCTCTCATCCTGAGTGAGTGTGTTTAGCACTAAGCTGCCGGGGCTTATCATGAATGACTTGCTTGCTGCAAGAAAATGCAAGCTTGTATTGTTTTAACAAAGTAGCCATGTCGTATCCGATACGTGGGAAGCACACAAAAAAAAAAAAATACTCAGCTTCCTGTAAGCATGACTCATCACTCTAACCGTTTATACACATCAAGAGAATATTTGAATTTATTGTCATACCGCCATTGATTTGGACTTGAGCCTTATTAATTTTTACCTTCTTCTTAATGGAAGAATGTGCGACATTTTACTCATACATTTATCAGAAACGCTCATTCTGTGTCAATTTATAGGCAATGTAAAGCTACGAGCTAACTGAAGAGCGTTAACATTAGCTTGCAGCTCGAGCTAAGGACAATTTTGTCCAATTGCTTGTTGTGAAGTTTTCAGACTATAACAAGTATTCCTCATCAACAGATTAAAACATCTACAATTGAGGAAGAACAAGATTATTCAAACTCGACCTGAAAATGTACAGAAATATCACATCCAGCTTCTATAACTGACAATCCAGGTGAAAGCCAACGTAACCTTCGTCTCAATCAGAGATCCATAAAACTCCCTTCGTCTTAAGCAGCAGTTGAGTTTTCTTGATTGTTTTGTTCATTCAAAAGCTGCTCCTTCAGTTGTTCTGATGATTTATGTTTGATGAATTTGACTGAAGGTCATCCAACAAATCCATCATCATTTGGTAAACGGGTCCAGTGGCCACAAGGGGATGCTGGTCTGTCATTGCAGTCCGTCGTTCACCTTCCATCAGAGTGATTGGCTTCCTTCTTCCTGACAGTGCATGACGATACGACGTGCACTTGGCATCCTGCTCCAGAAATAAATCACATTCTCCTCAATGACATGAAACCTGACCCTGAGCTGGGACCCCGCCGGCTGCTGGGACCCCGCGACGGTTGCTGCCGACAGGCCGGTTTTGTTTCTCGGCTGCGGCGACCCGAAACAGCCAAAGCACAAGACCGGCCTGACGCAGCAGCCGTCTCGCCACTATATTTATATTTTTTCGCCATTATCAGCTTTCTCCATAGAGCCTGTTAGCATAGCTTCCAAGCAATATGGCGGTGTGAGCTGTATTAAGAGCTATTTTCACCTCCTCGACCTGCATGGACGACGATCGGGGCCGTACTGATTTGAAATCGTAAATATTAAACATGTCCCGAGCATGGACTCTGGGAAGCAAGCTGACTCAAGCAGGAAGCACAACAAACTTTGTCATGTAGATAACTTCAGCAAACGGGAAGCATAAAGTTAGATGGAGGTCAGAAATGGGAGGACCAACTTGTTGATTTGTGGCAACAACCCGAGTGTTTCTACGACATGTCTGTAAAACAAACCACAATCAAACAGACGAGGAAAGGAGCCGAACCCAAAATGTTTACTGTCATGATGTACCAGCTAGCCACGATCTTCATGTTTGTCTACTTTTAAGTCGCATCAGATGACATGTTCTGAGAGTGGAGACTCTGTTAGTGTACGACATGCTGGGTTGGTCCAAACACTATGAGAACAAAACTGTTAAACTGGTTGTGATTTGCCGCCATGTGTGGGCTCTTTCAAATCTTTTAGTGCGTGCCAGAGAGCTACACCTCGACAGTCACAAAAATGGAAACCCCCATTGACGCCAACTTTAACCCGAGAGCAGACACTCCAGATTTGCATTTTTTACATTATTCATGGAGCGCGGCCAAAATATCTGTTGGTGCCGCGCTGGCTGAAATTAGCCTGTCAATGATATGCTGGTGTTTGCTGAGCCAAAATTCTCGATACCGATGCTCCCTACTAATTTTTCCTTATTCTGCTGGTCTCAAGAATTTAGATGAATATGGCAAGTGACTGTTAGACATTCCTAGGGGTGTGCGTGTTTAGTCCAGGAACTAAACCAGATCAGATTATCACCAACTGACACACATCTAAGTGAGGTGTGTGTGTGTGTGTGTGTGTGTGTGTGTGTGTGTTTGTGTGTGTGTGTGTGCGTGTGGACGTGATGGCCTTGATGATTCAAACGAGTGTCACACATCAGACTTTAAGGCAGCAAAGATAAGATAAGACGAGACTCAGGGTCAAACACATAAAAACACACCCTACTTCTAGCCGTGTTAGGACCTGTAGAGCAGTTTAATCCCACACTTTTATCATCCAGCTTGAAAACGTTTAGTGTCCACTTCAACTACAAATCAACTACATGCAATAAGCCCCCAAACTGTGATGACACACGTTGTGCTGTTTTTACCTTCAGGTTTTGGACGCACACTCTCACTCCTAGAACACCACATTTGGCAGATTGGTCTGAGTGGATAATAGGGATGCAACAATTCTCAATTTGAAATACGAAATCCACGGTTCAATACGCGCTTGTGAATTGCGTTTTGCATACAACGATCTTCCATGCATTGTTTCTCTCCGTATTGGCTCTGTTTGTGTGCGCCTGTGAGTCCATGCACTGGGATAAAGAAACCCCTCTTTCCCCCAAGTAAATATCCCATCACCATGCGCTTAAGTCGGGGGAAGCTGACAACACCGGTGTCCTATAGCACACATTACTTAAACATGGCGAGCGGAGAGGAGAGGCTGCCGTATGAGGAGGCCCCGCCGTCTTGACCCGTTCAAGACTCTTTAGTCAAGTAAGCCACCGAATATGCAACAACGTCAGGTTAGACTTCTTAACTAAAGCTGTCATTTCAGTGAAGGCAAAAATACAACAGTAGCTGTTTCCAGACTGCCTCTGAAATCCTCCTGATCTGGTTGTTCACACATGCATGTCACAGCGGGAGACTATCCCTGACTGACGGGGGGGGGAGGACAGACTCCTCTACACGACGCTATAATGAGAATATTTGTCTTTCTATCAACGCTACGTGTAGTTGAACAGAATCTCAATCTGAACTAAAGAGTGGAGAAGAACATAAACTGGAGAACAGGAAACATAATGCAGCAGGTTCATTAGAACACGGAGATGGTAGAGGTGGCGTGCAGACAGTCTATGATCGTGCAGCGATCACAGGGGATAAACGTCACCCCCCCTCCCACTCACTCCAGGTGAATTCTCCTGATTATATCCTGCTGCATTCTCACATCAGCTCACTCTGACTTTCTGCAGAACAAATACGAGGAGGCTGGAGGAGAAACTCCGGGTGAAGAGAGAAACATTCAGCTGTTTGTGTTCACACATGACACTCGGCATGAGAATATCAGGAGTTCTGTGCATGTGTGAACAAGACTATTTGCCACAATTAAAAAAAAAAGTTCACAACTATGACTTTTGGACGTGCAATAACAATCATAAACTCAGGCTTAACATTTGAGATGGTTGCAGTTTGGTTAAAAGGTGTCTTTTTTTTTGGAACTGACTTTCTAAAAGACATAGCTTGTTATAAATCTTATCAAAGAAATCAGCTCCCTGGATGAAGTAAACATTGACTTTCCCCAACAGAACTGAGCTCAGATCTCCTGGATAGAAGTCATGTGTTATTGTGACACACGTTGTGCTGTTTTTACCTTCAGGTTTTGGACGCACACTCTCACTCCTAGAACACCACATTTGGCAGATTGGTCTGAGTGGATAATAGGGATGCAACAATTCTCAATTTGAAATACGAAATCCGCGGTTCAATACGCGCTTGTGAATTGCATTTGCATACAACGATCTTCCATGCATTGTTTCTCTCCGTATTGGCTCTGTTTGTGTGCGCCTGTGAGTCCATGCACTGGGATAAAGAAACCCCTCTTTCCCCCAAGTAAATATCCCATCACCATGCGCTTAAGTCGGGGGAAGCTGACAACACCGGTGTCCTATAGCACACATTACTTAAACATGGCGAGCGGAGAGGAGAGGCTGCCGTATGAGGAGGCCCCGCCGTCTTGACCCGTTCAAGACTCTTTAGTCAAGTAAGCCACCGAATATGCAACAACGTCAGGTTAGACTTCTTAACTAAAGCTGTCATTTCAGCGGCTCAAACCGCCACCTCTTACACTCTTTAGAAGATTTTACCACCAAAATCCAAACAAAGAAGAGGACGGTTGTGGAGACCTGAGAGGTGAATCAACAGCAGTACATGTTGCAAAATCGGGCCACAAACCAACCTGTGAGAACTTGGCCGTGAGAACCGTCTGTCCCTCAACCGCTGACTAAGTGTGGTTTGTCACCAGATTTCTTCACCATCAAACTTCAGCCCGTTTCCAGCCGACCTTCGCTTCGATTAGTGAACGGTAACACCAAAAAGGTGTCTAACTCAACAACTAGAGCGCCAACACTCACTGGATAGGCGTTATTGTAAGAAGTGATGGTTTCAGAACTGAATGCAACGTTTCCATGTAGATTGCAAATCCATGAGAGGCTTGGCTCTGAGCGATAACAAGTCTGGGTAATTTTCCAGGATTGACTGCGATCCAAAAAGGACCAGCTGACAGCCATCAAACCCAACCCTCCTCTCTCTATCTCTCTCTCTCTTTCTCTGTGTGCCTCTTGTTTTTCTCTCACAGCCATCACAAGACACATGACAAGACACATGCATGAAAAGCACCCAGAGGTCTGTCTCCAGGAGTGATGCACCTCCACATGCATTTCATGTTGGAGGTGTAGTGTCCACAACACGTGCGCAAAATGTAGGACACTGCAGTTAGTCTCCACATTTAAACACATCTATGGTGAGTGTCAGAGTTTCATCACTGAGGCTGCTCAGCAGATAGACTGAGCGCGAGGGAGAAGAGCCGTGACACTGGAGGTAGAGAGAGGCAGGAAACAGGGGGGGAGAGAGAGAGAGAGAGAGAGAGAGAGAGAGAGAGAGAGAGGGGGCTCGTGGTGAGAGGAAACGGCGCACCATGTGCAACGTGCGACTTCACGACCTTCTCGAGCGCTCCACTTCCCCTTTCTACTGAAGAGCCCGTTAACGGAATTAAATAAAAAAGGAAGCGAAAATGTAAAGCCACAACGCGACTCTTTCTTCAGTATGAAAAAGATAAAGCAGGCCTACATTTATTTGTAAACCTGCACAAAGAAAAGAAAACAACCACAAAAAAAACCCACTGAATTCTGAGAATTAACTGCTCGACACCTTAAAAAAAAAAAAAAAAACGAAAGGAATTAAAGTGAAACACCTCTGAGAATGAAACACACGCACGCCTTTTCTAAATAACTTGAACCTGACAGACAGCAGACACATTTCATGGATGCACACGAGCCGTGATGCATTTGAACGTTGTTAAGAAATTGCACATCCATCAAAGATCCCTCCTGAGCGCACGTTATCACCGCCTCGAGCCTTATCCTCGCAGCTTCCACTCAGTGTTCACCAGCAAACACCATCCCTGCATCCACACCTCCAGTAACACCAGCCACAACTACAACTTAACACGCATTCATTTCCTCCATCCATAAACAGCCTACACTTTTTTTTTTTTTTTTTTTTTTAAGCAAAGGCCTTTGTGCTTTGTAATATATATATATATATATATATATAATAAAAAGAGACAGCTTAAATAAACGAATTCCTGCCATTCAGACAAAGAGAGAAAGAGAGAGAGCGACAGAAAGAAAGAAAGAGACAAAAATTAAAATTAAGAATCGGGAGAAAAACGCTCAGGAGAAGCGAAGCCATCCTTCTCTGCCATGCTTTCAAGGTGTGCACGAATATGTCGATTTGTTTTCCGTTACCTGTTCTGTTGATGCGATTTTGTGTTTTATTTTGTCCTTTTAATGTCCTTATCGCGCGCTCCCGTGTCCGTTCCGTCTTGTCCGTGTCCTGTGGTGTCCGTGAGAGCGACTGAGGGCTGGACGCGTCGGTAGCCTATATTTTATCCTGCCTATAAGCTTCTCGTTCTGACCTTTGTCTCTTAAAACGGGGAGACATCAGCGGCAGCGGAAAATCACCGGCCTGCCTCCCCTCTGAGCAACAGGAGAGCTGTGTGTCTGGATGCGTTCAGGGCCTGCAGAAAAGCTCGGAGTTTTTTTTTTTTTACACAGAGCGCCTCTCTGCGCGAGAGTTGGAACGAAGGGGATGCAAATTGGGGAATCAGCGCATCTGTCAACATTAATCTCCAACATACACACTGCTGGTCTTATTTGCTTTGCATTCAGATACTGCCTGTTCATGTTTAAAGGGTATTCAGGCCTTTAAAAAAAAAAAAAAAAAAAAAAGCAGATATCGCATGGAGTAAGTGCTGTTTCTCAAACTGTTCAAAAGGCAAAAAAACTAGTCTTGACTTCTCTGAAAGGATTTGCAGAAAATTGCATAAAGCTAGCAAAAACATTTTCTTTAAAGAAGATTCATGATTAAAATCTCCAAAATCAACATGTCAGGGTAAACCTCCAAACATAAAACCCTAATCTGAATCTTCTCCTTCCTGTCCTCTGCCACAAAAAAGACTACTTTTTTTATTTAAATACCAAACATGAACACTTAACGACAAAGTGAACGTTTTCACTCTCCTGACCAACAAATTGGGGGATTTACGAGCTGCCCTTGAACGCAGCGTTAAGGAGCATTAAAGTGGCAGTTCCCCCCACCCCATTTCACGAGTTGGTTGGTTGGTTGGTATCTTCGCCGATTCTCAGGCGCGCTCCCGGCAAGTTACCACCACCACCACCCACCTCTCGCTCTCCCCTTCACACACACACACACACACACACACACACACACACACACGCACACCACGGGCGCCTCTCTCTCGTGCGTGTCAACGAGCAGGCGCTAAAGTGCACGAGGCGGTGGGAATAAAGGACTACAGTGTGAGGAGTCTGTGCAGCTGATTCTGCACGTGTGGTAACAGCAGCATCTCAAGTTTCCACTTGGTTTCAGGATGATTTTTGAATACTGTCATTGAATAACATAAACACGTGTTAACTATATTTTACTCTTAAAAAAATGTATTGAGGAGAATATTTAGATTTAACAGACAACATGACTGCAGATTGCTTTCATGCCTCGTAGAAATATGAAGCCTTTAGCAGCTTAAATTCAGCCTTCTGAAATGCAGAGTGAAGCCAACTTAATCGAGACAAAGAAACAGTATACCGTAAAACTTCAAACCATCACCTGGGTCTGGGCCCAGTAAGGTCACATCTGGCATGTTGCTGCAGGAGCTGGGAGTCAAACCTCTAACCTTACAGTTGAGAGACGACCGACTGTACCACTGAGCGACAGATGCCAGTCCCTTGTGCTAGCCTGCATAGTGTTACCATTAGTTCTTGAGAGTCGGAAATTCCAAACTTGCTGGTCTTGCTGGCTGCAGAAGCACAAGAAGTCACACACACACCCATTCTAAATAGCCTGTTTTTACAGCAGAGATTAACATGTTTACAGCCTGGTTCAAAAAGAACGAACAGTTCTGATCAGCTCATGTCTCCATCGGCACACACTGTACAGGGGGTGAAAGTTTTGATGACTCATCAGTTTTGATTTGATGAAGCGTTATTCACAATAAGGCGTGTAGCTGACATGATTGACAGGCGATTGATTGATGATTGATAGGATGAGACAGCATTTCCAGCATGGGGACCGCCGTCGATGGGACTCCAGCACCCCCTGCATGAACAGACGGGGGACGTCACTCAGGCTTCAAAATGTAATATTTACATTTTTTTACCTGGGATATTGCGAATGGCCCACAAGGCCTTCCTTGCCAAGTCTTCTCTGTGTTTGCTGCATATAAAGAGGGCGTTGAGCAGGAAATATAACCGTGAGAAAAGGCCGATCATTGTTTTTACTACTTAGGGTAATGTTTAAAAGAGGAGAGCAATAAGAAGTGTTTGCATATCTGATAGAACATTCAAATAACGGGGAGGCAGATAAAAGTTAATACCCAAACAGTGAGTAGCACATACATCCATGTTGCTTTGCTGATCTACTTTGTGTCATGTTGCGTCTCCTTAGTCTTTGTTTGGTCACTTCAAGGCACTTTTTGAAGCGCTAGGATCAAAAGTGTCTCATTTTATTGATCAAAAACGTTCTTTTCCATTCACATCCGAGTGTGTTTGTGTGAACCTTTGTCCTAAATAAACTCTTCAGAGCCACGACTTATCTCGTGCCCTTGAATGAAAGTCACCCCTTCAGTGTTTTTTAAACACTCTCTGACTGCTGTGTACACAGACTTTATTTAATGAACTACAGTGACCTTCGACTTTCAGAAGGCAATGAGTAAAAAGAAGCCGATGCACCCAAATCAATCGGAACAGATCAAAAAGGCATATGTTAAAAAAAAAAGGTTATTATATAAAGTTATTATATCATCAGACATGAAGGGAACATGCTGAAGTGAAAATGTTCTGTGTTATGTTTCTGCATCTCCTTTTACATTTCTATTAAAGGCAGAATGTGCAACATGTTCCACATAAATAAATCATAAATCCAGTCTGTCCTGTGTAAATGTCTCTCTGAGTCATGACTGTCTACAATGAGTGAGAAGCTCGAGTCCCGCTGGCTGTGTTGTTGTCAGAGCCGTGTTTACATGGACGTGACGGCCGGCTCCTCCCCTTGTGTATAAAAGCTGTTTTAGTCAAGAACTAGAGAGAAGAAGAACATACTCACTG
This sequence comes from Labrus bergylta, assembly GCF_963930695.1. NCBI lineage: Eukaryota > Metazoa > Chordata > Actinopteri > Labriformes > Labridae > Labrus > Labrus bergylta. Next base: position 24,602,920 of record NC_089199.1, read on the forward strand.
ATTATTTGGATGTTAGTAAGAGTTTTTAGAGCACGCTCATTCTGTGTCAGTTTACATGCAATGTGAAGCTACGAGCTAACTAAAGAGCGCTAACATTAGCATGCTAACACAACAATGCAGGACACTGGTGATTGCAGATCTACTGGATCAAAAAGTCGCACATTCTTAATTTAATCTCCTTAATTTCCTGTTTTTGTTCAGTCTTTGTAATCCCCAGTTGAAATGTCACAATCTCAGACATAGCTCTTGGGTTTTTGTTTTTTTGTCAGTCCAGAGGATATGTAGTTCTCGAGGGATCCATGAACCAGAAGAAACCTCCTGAAAAGCAAAAGGAAAAAGGAGGGAAGATCTGCTGTCGGGTCGGTGCAGCTCTATCCTCACCCAAAGAATCTTGCTTGTGGGCAGAGGAATAAAAGCAGACTCATGACAAAAAACCTTAATTTCATGTGAACAGACCTGACATTGTTCAGACGAAGAGCAGCTCAGGAGTCTGAGGTGCAACTGTGAGACTGAACGCAAACAAAATAAAATGTTTTTTACCGCTCTCAACCATTTCTTCCACTTCCAGTTAACATCAGAGTTTAAGTTTCTGTGAAGTTTGATTCATCCCTTTGTCCAACTGTCTCAATTCAATTTTTTTTTTCATTTTTGAACCCACACTTCAGTTTTAATCTGCTCAGAGCAAACATGCAGCGTCCATGTGCTGCCAAGGTTAACCACCATGTTCTCGGGGAGAGCAGCCGCTCCGTTGAGATAAGGAGGACGGTCTCTCCAGAACTGCTATGTGCCAAAATAAAAACTTTTCAAATCATGTTAAAGGAAATCTCGTGGTGAGTTCTTTCGTTTCTGCAACTTCCTGCATCACGCTCTGTGATTGGCCGATGTCGTCAGTGGGCGGGGCCAGTGATATTCCACTACATGGTAATGAACTCATTGACCTCACTCTCTGTTAGATGTTGGGTTTTTTTTAAAACTAATGAAGTTGATTAACTGATGTTCTTTGAAGATATTTTTGGGACCCTGAAGGTGAAAATGAAATAGTTGGTTTGTTGTTTTCCATTCATTCTTCAGATCAAATGTTTGGGATGAACTTAGTGGTTTCACAGTGACAACTTCCCATTTGCTGAATATTCTCCTATTAAATATTACATCTGGTACTCCAGCAGCTGCTTTACATATCCCTTTACGTTGGTTAAATAGTAACCAGAGCTTCGGTCGTATCTGCTCACTGCATGCATGCCTCCTCTCTTCCCATCTGATGCTTCTCTGTCTGTGTTTGTCAGATTGTCGTCCTCTTAATTTTACCTGTTTCCTCTCTGCTGACCTTTGAGCCTTCTGCTTGCACTATTCGCATAAAGGAACATTTTCACCACACTAACCAGGCTTTATTGATCTTTTTATTATGTCTCTACAAGCTGTTCCTCTGAATGTCTCAAAGTGAGACTCATAAAGTTTACATCTTTAATCATTTCCTATTTCTGCAGATTGTTTGCAGCACAAGCAAAGGTGAGAATAAGGGATTCCATGCTGAAATAGCCTCTAGTAGCTACTGCAGATGTTTTACCAGTCAGAGGTGTCCAGTGTCCTCTTCTAAGTTGTGTTGCTGGGGAAGAAGCAGCAAGAAAAGGGAAGCAGCGCGGCTGGACTGACTGGTGAGGAAGGCTAGCTCGGTGGTGGGCGCAGAGCTGGACTCTCCGACGACGGCGGCAGAGTGAAGGACTCTGGACAAAGCGCTCCCCATCCTAGACAACACCCACCACCCTCTGCACAGCACCTTCTCCAGGCAGAGGAGTGTGTTCAGAGTGCTGTCACGATCCTGCTCCACGGACAGACTTAAGAACTCTTTGGTCCCTCTGGCCGTACAATTGTTCAACACCTCTCTGTTATAGCAGGAGGAAAGCATGCACACACAGTGACTCTCGGACTAAAAGCGGTTTTCATTTTCCATCTGCATTCTTGCAGAAAATGCACGACCTCTTTTCAGACACTTCTGTACCTGCAACATAAACACTGTAGTTTACTCTGATCAGTACAGGTCTCATTTTAACTGTGTTTTAAATTGTACAGATGTTTCTATTCTTATTCCTGCACTGGTTATGTATGTTTTCTTGGTATAGGTCTCATTTTTAATTTGACTGGTTTCTTTAAATCTTTCTTTGGGTTGATATATATATATATATATATACATATTTACGGGGGGGCAGGGGGTGTTGTTAGTTGTAGCAAATGTTTTAGGTTGTGTGTTTTTGTGAGCTGCTACTTGAGTCTTTGAATTTCTATCCATCCATCTTTCCCTCCATCCATCAATCTATCCATCCATCCATCCATCCATCCATTAATCTACTACAATTCCACAATTCACTTAGCAGACGCTTTTATCCAAAGCGACGTACATCAGAGAGTACCGGTAAGTACAACACAAGCAAGGATCTAGAAAAAAGGGAACAATGTCAGTAAGAGCAAACGATCAGCTTTGAGTCCGATTGGACACACAGGTGCTGACAGGCATTGCACAGAGGCAAAGCACAACATTGACGGCAGTTCTTGAGAGCTCTAATCAGTATAGAAACCATCTTATAAGTCGTCGTTATCAAACAAAAACCATCACCACAACCATCGTCATCATCAATGATATCGAAACCATCATCATTAAGTTAGTAGGTATTCATGAAAGAGCTGGGTCTTTAGCTTTTTCTTAAAGGTGCAGAGGGACTCTGCAGATCGAATGGAGTTTGGAAGTTCATTCCACCACCGGGGGGCAACAGAGGAGAGTCTAGTCAGAGACTTAGGACCCTGTTATGAAGGTTGGATAAGACGCCTTTCATTGGCAGAGCGTAGTGGGCGGGAGGGAGTGTAGACCTGGATGAGAGAGTTACAGTAAGGAGGAGACGTTTTTGTCGCTGTTTTGTAAGCGAGCAGCAGAGTTTTAAATTTGATGCGAGCAGTAACTGGGAGCCAGTGTAAGGAGATGAACAACGGAGTGACATGTGCTCTTTTAGGAAGGTTAAAGACCAGTCATGCTATCTATCCATCCATCCATCCAACCATTCATCTATCCATCCATCCATCCATCCATTAATCTATCCATCCATCCATCATCCATCCATCCATCATCCATTCATCTATCCATCCATCCATCCAACCAACCTTCTATCTATCCATCCATCCATCCATCTAGGCTGCAGACATGGAAAACATTTGCACCAACTGCTTGCATTTTGCACCCTTTATTACTAACTCAGGTAGACAGAAATAGTCTTTGAAACTGAACAAATATTCTAAATTAGTATAGCATTCATTGTTTGCATGGTGCATTTCTCTTAATTTAACAAAGAGTGTTCCTGGAATCATTCTACATGTTTGTTTCAGTATCTTTGAATTTGTATCTATTGGAATGAGAAAGAGAGAGTCTGGCAGGAAGGTTGAGCGATGTCCATTGTACCAGTTTAATAATTGATCACTTACCAAATAAAGTGAATTAAATAGAGGGTACAGGCAGAACTTTCACCATGCAGGGAAACCTTGTTCAAGTTCATCATGGCCCCAGATATCAACTTTGGCTCTTTAAAGTCTGACGCAGGACCTTCTAACCATGTTTGAAACTGTTAAATCTGGATGGTAGCTGTTCTTTTATTGTTGCCACAATTAGGCTTCACTTGTGTTAACTCTGTATTTGCATTTGATTAAAGTAACTTTGCTTTTTTCCCCCAGTTATTACCGCACAAACCTGCACAGAAATGACAAATCATTCATGCAAACAAACATGTACATGATGTTCTGTGCACAGAATGCACACTCACACATGCACACTCATACACAGGGATAAAGAGAGACTGGCAGGTTGATGTGCAGCATTTGGCATTATATAAGTACTAAAGACCAGATTTGCTTAGATCTACAAATACACAAACACACACATGCACATGTGCACACACACAATTGCAAACAATTGGACACATAAGACCAAAGAAACAAATCCACACAGCCTTCACACACTGATCCAATCAAATAAATGTCACAAACACAAACTTATTCATTCCTATGGGCAACTTTGCATCACCCAAATGACTCTGTGCAGCTGCTGGAACATCCTGCGAGGAGCCAAACATCCTGCTCACTTTCCTATCAAATGAAGTGGTCTGCTCTGGATGATTATAAAGTCGCACTGAAGGATTTGTGTGTGCCGTGATTCAGCTGACCTCTCCTCCTGGACTCAAAGACACAGTCCTGCTGAAGTGGTTTTGTTTGCTCTATCAGCATATTTACAGGACAGAAAGGCAACTTGATAAACATGCCATTTAGAGGACATGAAGGATATCCACAAATGTCAAAATGTTGATTAGGCGAGGCAAAAGCAAGCTTGTTTGTTTAATATGTTCAGCACTGAGCCAATGCTATGCACTCTTGAACACCCATGACAATTCAAGCAGTGGTGGCACTATGTCAACGTTTTTTTGAGATGGCTACCCTGACGTACACTGTACGATTTCAGGCAGATTTTTGGGTCGTATATCTCATTTTGTAGTTTTGGCAGAATTTCAGTCTTTTTCCCTCCGATTTTACCTGCATAAACAAACAGACAGCATCTGAACTCACCATGGCAACAGCAGGCCTGCCATTTTTATCTGTCTCCCCCTCCAATCATGTCGGGTCTACACTCCCTTCTGACCACTACGGTCTGCAAATGAAAGGCGTCTGATCCAACCTTCACTACAGGGTCCTAAGACGCTAACTAGACTCTTCTCCTCTGTTGCCGCCTGGTGGTGGAACAAACTTAAATACTCCATTCCATCTGCAGAGTCCCTTTGCACCTTTAAGAAAAAGCTAAAGACCCAGCTCTTTATGAACACAAAAGCGTCTGATAAATGAATTGCAAAAAAACTATGGCAGAAATATCGGCAGACCTCTAGTTGAAAGGGGATTTATGATTTAGCTGGTGTGCTTCAGGGTTTAGTTTTGGGACCCCTTGTTTTCGGTGGGAATGTGACGGATCTTGGTCCTCTAATATGAAAGCTTCTGTACATCTTTATGCTGATGACACCTTTGTTTACCTTAGCATGACTGCTGACCTGGTCTCTAGTGGGAATTTAAAAACCTAACTTAGCATTAAACTCATGGAGCTAGTTTAGCACGACACACATCTTGTCATAATGGAAGACAAAGACATTCAGTGTGAGGGATGTTTTGGTAGAACCATGGGAAGTGGGCACAGTACAAGAAAGACCTTGTACTGTGCCCACGATATATTAGTGACTACCTTTTGGAACTTTTCCACTGATACATTCTGTGTTTTATTGCTGTAACTCTCAACTACAATCTCCGACCTAGTTTAACTCATGTCCTCAACTGTAAACACAGCTGTAAACCTGCTTTTATTGGCGTATTTGACTTGCAGGACAAACCCATATGTAGAGTGTAAAATCTGATCCTGTTGGCACAGAGAAGTAGGGGATTTCAACACTTTATAACAGCAACTTGTTTATAGTCACCCTGGATTTATAGCTGCAACTAGAACATGCAGTTGATAGACTTGAATCACCTTAACAGACTTCAAACCTTGAAGGGATAGATCAGTATTTTTGAAGTTTTGAAGTTTTGTTTTAACACCACATAGTGTAACCCCAACTCTAGCCCAATGACAGCTGGGATCAGCTCTGCCAGTAAAGATAATGGAATTTTGTTTGTAGTGTACAAGTTGTGTTAAAATGCTTAATTTGGTAATCTTTATATGTAAAACTTTTTAAGAATCAAAGTCCTTATGTGTCTATAAATAATATGGGAAATAGGCAGAAACAGTTGAGTAAATTATCTGTGTTCTCATAAATGGCTAATTTTTATTTTAGTGTATAGCTGGGTATGTTTGTTAGTTTTATACTGGTTGCACATGAACAGCTGGGGTTTTTCCAAGCATGTTACAGCTTGCAAATTACAGAGGTGTATTGTCCAATCACCGGCTTGGATGCAAACAGATCTGGGTGTGCTTTGTTTACCCCTTGCTTTCATGCAAAACAATTTCAAGTTCAGGCAACGTGATGGACACATGAAGCTGTAATCGACCATATAGATCTGATGTGTGCTGGACGGTTTGAGGTTTTTGTTGTATTCTTTTTTTTTTTTTTTTTAAAGATTTGTTTTTGGGCTTTTGTGCCTTTAATAGAGAGATAGGACAGTGGACAGAGTCGGAAAATCAGGGAGAGAGAAAGTGGGGAATGACATGCGGGAAAGGAGCCACAGGCCGAACTCGAGCCTGGGCCACCCGTGTTGAGGACTACAGCCTCCATACATGGGGCGCGCGCACTAACCACTGCGCCACCAGCGCCCCATTTGTTGTATTCTTTGAACCACAAATTGGCCACTAATTATATTAAACGATCCATTAATTGACGAGTTTCTGATGCTACGACAGCTAACATGTTCCAATTGACCATAACTGATGCTCTCAGTGTTTCTCAACTGATCCAGCCTCAGCACCCACCACCAACTCCTCCAGGATAAATCACGCCCCCATTTCTGATATTTGCAGGTGGTGCAGTTTTGACCACATACGGTACAAAATGGAGCAAAACAAACATGTTAAAAAGACCCTCATGGGCTTTTTGACCATGTTTTAGGGACCACTGAAAAGGGCTCCGCGACCCAGTTTTGGGTCCCAGCCCATCAGTTGAGAACCCCTGATCTAATCTAAAGGTCACCTGTTTTAAGATGACCTGTACTTCTGGCATCGGTTCCATTTTTTAAATCAGAAATAATGATTGTCAAAAAAAAGTACAGTTTACTACAACTGACAAGCTGTCTAATTGTTGTGCAGATTCCCCACTTGAAAAGGATTCATTATGCGACCCCAAAAGATGACTGGATCCACTAAAAATAATAATAATTATATGTTAGACTTTTATAGCACTTTTCTGAATTCTCAAAGGCGCTTAACAAAGAACAACAAAACAACAAAGAAATAATGTCACAGAAGGCGGGGCCCCCCTAACCCTCCACCTTCAAAAAATCCCTAAAGACTCACCTCTTCAATATCGACTACAACCACTAACAATCTCATCCTCCTTCCCTGACTTTATTTCTTTGTTGTTTGTTTGTTGGGGGTCTCTGATGGTCTTTTTGGGAGTGAGTTCCACAGGGTGGGAGCGGCAATGGTAGAAGGCCCTGACTCCCAAGGATCAGTGGTTAGTCCTGAAGGGGGCGGTGGCAGGAGGTTTGAGTCAGCAGACCTGAGAGTGTGGGTGTCAGGAACTTAGATAGGTGAGGGGTGGGGGGGGGGGGGGCAGGTTATGGAGGGCTTTGTAGGAGATAATAAGGAGTTGCTGGGGGATGGGGAGCCAGTGTAGTTCATGTAGGACAGGTTTGATGTGGTCACGGATTGCGGGTTGCGGGAGTGTGTGAGAAGGCGAGCAGCAGAGTTCTGGAGAGACTGCTGGCGTAGTCCATGATGGGAATTATGAATGCGGATGGATGGAGGCCGACGATGTTTCTGAGATGGAAAAAGACTGTTTTGGTGATGTGTTTGATAAGGTGGTCAAAGGAGAGGGTTTGATCGAAGGTGACACCAAGGTTACAGAGGTGGGGGGAAGGGAGCACGTGGAGCCATCGATGGAGAGGGAGATTTGATGAGGGATTTAGGAAGAAGGATGACAACTTCTCCTTATAACTCCTTTTATTTTGAAAGTTTCAGCAATTAGTCTGTTGACTTTGTTAGCCGTGAGTTGCTAGTATTAAGTTGTTTTATTTATACATGTGCACATTGTCGCTTCATATCCAAGCCCTGACTCAAGCAATCAATCAATTAACCAAACAAAGTCGGTCAAAGTCAGTCCTCACCCTGTGCTTCCTGTGACAGATTATCAGCAGGGCTAATAAATGTAATTCAGCGCATTGCGGAGCGTAAACAAACAAATTATGAACATTAAGAAGCACGCTATCAAAATCCAAAGAAAACACAGTGTTTCTGGGGCCAAGGAACATGCTAGTCAACAGTCTCTTAAAGTTTATAGAGTGGGCAGGGTTTATTATTATTTTTTATCATGCCTCAGACATTTACTTCTATCAGTAAGTGTTTGGATCTTGGACCACGCCCCCCCCTCCCCCCCATGTTAAATAAGGTCATACAGGGAAAGAACGAACAGTCTGACAGTCGTAAAGTTGTAATCTGAAGTGGCAGGTTAAAAATTACAACATTTGTTAACATCTGCAACAGTTTAAACCAGTCACAATGAGGGATTATTCCTGACAACACAGGGGTCATTTAGTTTAACCCTGAAGAGATTATTCCAGCTACATATTGGTTTTATGTACACATGCAGCAGCAGGACACATACAGCAGCAGAAGAAGTGAGCAGCAGAATCTGTCAGAAATCTGCCTAATCCTGAGCTTTTTCCAATCCAAATTTTATTACTTGCTGTCAAGTAAAAGTACACTCAGTTTACTGCACATTGCACATATTGCACAAGTTTACTTTTTCTTTAAATTTTATTTTATTTTATTTATTTTATTTACCATTTTGTACCTTTTGCACAATTTAGAATTTATTACTGTAAATATTATTTATCTTATTTTTACCTCATTTTATTTTACCTTATTTTGGTTGTATTGCACCGCGGGACGGAGACAAACGCAATTTCGATTCCACTGTATGTCTGGCATATTTTGAAATTGACAATAAAGTTGACTTTGACTTTGACTTTTGATATTGAGGCATGTCATCCTCTGCCCCCAATAAAACAAAAGCATGAAATCAGCCATCATAGTTCGCTTTGTGAGCAGGAAACAGAAGATAGCATTTCTTAAACAGGGGAAAAAGCTGAGAGGAACAAATGTGTATCTAAATGATAACCTGACAAAGAAAAACGCTGATCAACATGGTCATACAACTGCAAGATGTTTTATGATCCATTCATAAAACTGAATGGATCACCAGAGGAGGCCAAAGTATTGGTCATCAAGGACATCACAGAGTTGGAGAGGTACCAGAGGAATCATCCCATGGGAGATCAGTAAAGGTAACAAAAAAACGGAAAAACCTGACTTACAAATCAAATGACTAAACAAAACAGCTGTAATTTCCCTCTAACTGGAGGTTTTGATCAACAAGATCTGATGCCAGAATTTGAAACGCTTGGACTAAAAACCTTTGAATTCACTGATCATAAAGATTATGATATTGAAAATGAAGTTGACCCTGACAACAATTTTCACATCAACACACAGAAGCACTGTGCATACTATACTGAAGATCAGTGCAACAAAAACTTACAAACAGCAGGGATAATATCAATTATACACTTTAACAGCAGGAGCCTGATCTCAAACTTTTCAGAAATGTTAAAACAATTAAACAAGCAGTTCACTGCAATAGCTATCTCTGAGACCTGGCTCAATCAGGAGCAAACTGACATGATGGAGTTAGAAGGATATGAAACATATTGCATAAATAGGAAACAAAAAAAGGGTGGAGGAGTAGCTCTCTACATTGATAAAAAACTATAGAAGTAAAAATATTGAAAGTATGTCTTTAGCAGTTGATAAAATCATGGAATGTGTCACAGTGGAAATACAAACAAAAATCCCAAAACATAATAATAAGCTGTGTATACAGAACTCTTGGGTCATGTGTCGATGTATTTAGAGATCGGTTGGTGGGAATGTATGAAAAAGTGAATAATAAGAAACAGCTTTTTGTTTGTGGAGACTTTAATATAGACTTTTTAAACCCACAGCAGCATAAAAGCTCTACTGATTTCATAAATTCAATGTACAGTATAAGCTTATACCCCACAATCACAAGACCAACTCGAATAACAATACACAGTGCCACATTAATCGATAACATTTTTACAAATATAATAGATGAGAAGGTAAACAGTGGAATAATTATAAGTGACATAAGTTACCACCTGCCAGTGTTCACAACCACACAGAGTTACACAGAGACCAAAAGAGAGATTAAGACTTACAAAAGAATAAGAAAAAAAAAAACGAACGGGCAATGGACTTATTTAAAAAGGATCTCACAAGCCAGGACTGGAGCAAAGTCTATGTGGAAGATAAGGAACTTGTCATATATGACAAGTTCCTCTCAATAACAACTACTGTTCGAACATGTTCGAAATAAAAAAAAAAAAAGAAAATAAATGAAAATAAATGAAAAGTATTATGCAACCTGTACTGTCTTTCCTTTTATAGGTTTAGCTTTGTTGCCACAGACTGAATACAGTAAGATGTGGGAGGAACAACACAGCAACATCACCCATTGGTTTTTTTCTGGCTGATTGAACCCATTGGCAGTCACCATCTTTGTTTTCTGGAATCACAAGTGACCAAATTTGTATTACAGGGAAGGATACCCCTTACAACTCCTCCATTAAGGATGGAGTTGGATGGAGCTTGTATATAAAGATATAGCTGTACTTCAGCTCACAAGGTGCATTAGCATTTTACACCAACTGCGATATACAGTGGGATGTTAATTTGGGCTGTTAAAAATAGGCATTAAAGGTCCAATCAGTGAGATGTGTAGTGAGTGAAATGATAAAGTGACCTTAATATATGATCAGACATTAAGGAAACATGCTATGTTGAAGTGCTGGCTTCTCTGACAACAATGCAGCAGCCAGTATGTCCTCCTTCTAACTTTAGATTCTGCTCCTGAATGATCTGGATTTGTTTGGACCAGAGAAGGTAGGCAGTTTTAAGGCACCCCCACACAGCCGTTTCGGTTTGCCAGATATGAGAGCAGTTATCAGGTCAAACCAGCAGGTGTTGCAGCGATGGAAGCGGGCAAGAGAACTGGTTCAGATAGAAGTGATTGTACCCGACCTAAAAAGCCTCTGCATGTTTCTAATAAGCTCCACGAGCAGAAACGTGCTCAAACTAGGATCAATATTGGAGATGCTTTAGAAAAATGGAGAGGTTAGAACGCAGAAAGGTTTACAGACCGATGCAAAGCTGGCTAAACACTGAAGCTTCAGAGTCCACCACATGGCAACCTGCGTAAGCATCGACTCTAGAGAGGAGGGGGCGGGGGGAAACAGCTCTCTACAAGATTTAGAATTTAGACTGCAGTACCCATTTTAAACACTAAGGGCCAGATTTACTAAAAGTTTGTGTGTCTTAAAACATGTGCAAACTTGATACCACCAGCAAAAAAAGTGCTATCTGATCTACTAACGGCGCGCAATGAAGATTGCGTCTTTCAAATGAGCAAATCAACACACATTGACCATTTAGTCCGTTTGCCTTAATGAATATGCAATATGGGTATTTTGCCCTAACGTGCAAAATACTGGGAAGAGAAAATGCAAACAAGATAAGTTAGTACACGCATTGCGATTTACCAAGCCTGAAAAAAATTGCGGTGATTGTGAAGGTGTCTGTATTTAACACCTTTGAAAGGAACGTGCTAATCCAGGAGACCAGCGTTACGCACAACAGGCTGCTGTTATTGTAGGAGGAGACATAGGAACAACAAAAGAAGGAATAAAGATCACGTTTTTCCCCACAAGTGTTTACATGTCTCAAATGACAGAAAAATAAATGGCATGCATTTATTCTTTAATTTGATTCAATATTCTAATCGTTAAGGAAGAGGAACACCTTGATTAAACTACAGGCTATTGTTGCCATATATCCAAAGAAAACTGAACATTCACAGCCTCTGCATTCTATAGAATTTCAACATTAACATTTATGTCTTCCTATTTCCCTCTTTTCGCCAACATTATATTTTAAACTGGGGATTTCCTTTTTCTCGGGTTGCGCGTCTCTCCCCCAGCTCGTCCCCTCTGGTGCGCTCCTCTCCATAGTGCGCGCATCTCCTCCCTCTAAAGCCCGCTGCTGCTACTCTGTAGGATGCTTGGATTGGGGGACCTCACCACTGTTTGTACCCCCGTCTTCGATACCTCTTTCCACGGCATTTATGTCCGATCAGACATATCGCTGGCCAGCTGTCTGGTGTGCAACAATGACCCGAGTGTAGAGCGCCCCCACCACAGAGGACACAGCTCACACCTTCTGCGCAATGTATGACATTTCATTCTTAAGATTAAGGGAAGAAAAGAGAGGCCCTGTTTAATGGCAAATTTAATATTTTCTTACAACCAAAATTTCTCGTAATATTCAGATTTATCTCCTGTAACTAGAATGTATTGTGCGTTTATTTGCCTCTCCCACTAACACATATTTTGCGCTTGCAGTCATCCTGCTTTTTGTCCAAACTCTCTGTGATGTAACCCAGTAGAACATGCAAAAACGTAACTTAAATAGTACCGCCTCCACAAGGTTTGCGCCTGTTGTCATTCACGCAAATTTTCTTAGTAGCTCACCCGCAAAACGCCCAGCAACCAAACGTGCAAACTTCTGGAGTGAACACGCAATTTAGTACTCTTTAATTGGGAGCTTAGTAAATCTGGCCCTACGTGTCAGAGTTACATAATGCTCCTTTAAATAAATTGTGTTATGCTGAAAAGATACCGTTGGTGTGTGGCAGATCACAAGCATTAGCAACAATCAGATAAGTCACATTTTCATTTTGCATTTACATCATCATGTCTGGAGGATAATGATACAGTCATCAACCCGTCAGCCACCTCTGCATGAACCTGTGAATCTCATCAGTTGGCGGGTGGGAAATGTGTGAAATTGAAGTTCGAAGTATATCTTCCAATCAAATGAAATCAATGTGCTTCCACTGATCGTGCGTCAGAACAGTACAAGACAACTGGGCCTGCCCCGAAACAGTCATCTTTGAACGCTTGTGATGTACAGATATTAATACAAAGAATGAAATGCCAAAATTCACTCTTCCATTTAGTGCCCTTAGGATTCTGCAGCCAACAGCAACATCTCTCTGCAGAGCTGTTCTCTTACATTTTGAAGGATGTTGTGTTTGCACGGCTGCTAGTAGTTTCATTGGAGCGGAGGTCACATGACAGGAAAAGTGACAAACATCTATATGGTTAACTTCCTGACAGGGGCAGAGAGAGAAAGAGAATAAAAGCAAGGCCATGTTTCATGTCAAACCCTCTCATCTGATTGTCTTTCTTTAGACGTGTTTCTATGCACTCTGTGGGTTTGGATGTTTCAACCCAACTTTATCCTGTTTTGTTTACACATGGAAAGAGGCCTATGACGACAGACTGAAGATTCAGAGAGTGACAGAGTTAGAAAGAGGAAGACAGACCAAAGCTGTCACGTACATTTCGTTTTCTAAATATCAAATACTTCCAGTCAAAACAGAGAGTCGGGGAGCCGGGATGGAGGGATGGCTCTGTCTACAATTCACTTAGCAGACGCTTTTATCCGAAGCGACGTACATCAGAGAGTAAGTACAACACAAGCAAGGATCTAGAAAAAAGGGAACAATGTCAGTAAGAGCAAACGATCAGCTTTGAGTCCGATTGGACACACAGGTGCTGACAGGAAGTGACCAGAGGCAAAGCACAACATTGACGGCAGTTCTTGAGAGCTCTAATCAGTATAGAAACCATCTTATAAGTCGTCGTTATCAAACAAAAACCATCGTCATTACCATCATCATCATCAATGATATGGAGACCATCATCATTAAGTTAGTAGGTATTCATGAAAGAGCTGGGTCTTTAGCTTTTTCTTAAAGGTGCAGAGGGACTCTGCAGATCGAATGGAGTTTGGAAGTTCATTCCACCACCGGGGGGCAACAGAAAAGAGTCTAGTCAGCGTCTTAGGACCCTGTTGTGAAGGTTGGATCAGACGCCTTTCATTGGACGAGCGTAGTGGGCGGGAGGGAGTGTAGACCTGGATGAGAGAGTTAAAGTAAGGAGGAGACGTTTTTGTCGCTGTTTTGTAAGCAAGCAGCAGAGTTTTCATTGCAAAGGAATGGTTGTGCGGGTAAAAAACTTCTTGGGAAATGTTAGGACATGATCACTGCAGTGAGAAAAGACATGACCTGCAGGAGGGGGTTCAAAATTTTTTCCACCTTTTGGTAATCTAAAAGTGCTTGAAATAGTGATTGGAGGGGGACAACATGCACGTATCCTGCAGAGAAAAGAGAGAAAGAAAGACATAAGAGAGGTAACAGAGCTCATCCTCTGCCGGCCTCGGGTCGTTGGGGTCATCTTCTCCTCTTCACCCCACTTCTTAGCTTGAGAGCCGCTACGTGATGGAGGCGTGCTCGGTTTTAATCCCATATTAGTAAGCAGGCAGGCAGTCAGTCAGGCAAGCAGTCCGGAGATTAGCGCCTGTCATCTGACCGCCCCGGCCGGCCAGGAAGGGGGATTTAACTGAAATAAATGCACTGCTTCCTCGTAAACACCAGCAGTACATGCACAAGGGGAAGGGGGTCATTTCTGAGTGGGAAAAGTGCTTTTCAATTAGACAAATGTTGAGTGTAGACACCTTAATATAATTTCTATATGACAGAGTCTGACAGAGAGAGGAATCAAAGTAGAGATTGTAATGATGACACGATTGATCGAGACAGGTGAAGACGTCTTTAATGACAAATGATGCAACGTTCGATCCGACCCTGCTGTTGTTTGTCGCTTCCTTTCGATGCCTTTTAAAATCATAGATTAATACAAATATAGAAAGTCTCCAGTCGAAACAGTAGCTGCACTCGGCTCAGTACAACTCCCACCCATTGTTTAAAGGTTGGAGCTTTTATCCCCCCGGAGTTAAACCCATCTCTCACCCCACAACTTAGCACACAATCTCATTAGTCAGCCTGTTTCTGCATCTCCATTCATGCATGGCTTCAGCTCTGAGCGGTCAGAAAGCTTCCTCTGATCATAACATCAGGATTATTTAAAGGCCCACTCCACAGTGTGATGCATGTTGTGTCTCTCGAACTATAAACAGGATGTATACAGATTGGTTTAAACTGTTACTCTAACAAAGAAGAGAGTCCTGCTCCTGATTGTAATCGACGGCGGCCATGTTGCCATGATGTCAAACTGAGGGTGGGAAGCCCAAATGTTCTTGTTGTGTCTTATTGTTAGGCTCCAGGTTTAAGGGTGGCCTCACACACTTCCCCCCTCAAAGTCCAGGTCGTTTGACTAATGTGAGTGCTACGTACACAATCGGTGGCAATCATGCTTCAGCATGTTATGGGACATGGGCCAAGTGTGAGTGCGCCCTGAGTCATGCTAATTTAGCAAATCTGGGCGACTGTCATAATTTCAAAACTTCCCGACTGATCAGAAAGTTCACAGACGGACAGGGATTCTAAAAAATCCAGAATGAAACATCTGTGCTGTGCTTTGGTCAAAACATGAATCAAGCACCAGAGGAGGTTTGTGACCCTGTATCAACCAGCTCTCTCAGAACGCTCCGTTTTGGTGTGTGTGTCTCTTTAAATGCAGGGGGGGGGGGGGGGGGGGGGCAACCCTCATGTATGTGATGACACAGTTTGTAGATACGGCCGGGCTTCCTAAACAAAGGTCTCATAAACAAACCTTCACAGCCATGTGGAGTGGAAACCAGGACACTGAACTGTAACTCAAAGTCTGGAGTGAAGAGCAGCTGGCACCGCTTCCTCTCTTTTATGGTGATCAAACAAAACCGGGGCAGGATGACCCATCACGATAAGGAAGCTGTTCTGTGTTTTATGATCGAGATAAAAACAAGTTGCATGTTTAACGCATTGATATTGATATGACCCTTGATCCTGGAGATACATAATCGCTGAAGTTTCGTTTTGGAGGATCTTCTGTTTCTGTGCTGCTGTTCACTTTCCCATGCAAACAAGTGAAACGATCCAGCTTTAATATTACATAACAGGCTGCCGATATTAAGCCCCTCCCCCCTTAACAATAAAGAAACAATAAGAGAAAAAGATCCAACACATGGCCTTTTCATTCTCTTTGCATGGACATATAAATGTAATAAAAAAAAAGGAGGACAGGAAAGACATTACTGTTCCGATCTGTTTGGAAAGCTTCTGATTGTTGCCATGCAGCTTTTGATAATGTTGCCATGGTAATAATCATCGCTGCCGAGTGTGTGACAGAGAGTCGACCTGGTTGCCATGGCAGAGGCTGTTTTTGCAGAGCATCGTGGAAAAGAGTTGTTTTTTTCTCCTCTCTCATTTTCTTTGACATTTTACCGTCACATTACCGTCGGGTGTGTGTCGTGTGACGCTCTCTCTCTATCTCTCCCTCCCTCTCTCTCCTCCCCTCTCTCTCTCTAGCCTTCTCTCTCTCTCTAGCCTTCTCTCTCTCTCTATCTTCCTCCCTCTCCCTCTCTCTTCACCTCTCTCTCTCTTTCTCTCTTCCTCTCTCTCTCTCTTTCCCTCTCTCTCCCACTCTCTCTCCCTCTCTCTCTCCCTCTTTCTCTCTCTCCCTCACTCTCTCTCCCTCTCTCTCTTTCCCTCTCTCTCTGTCTCTCTCCCTCTCTCTCTCTCTCCCTCACTCTCTCTTCCTCCCTCTCTCTCTCCCTCCCTCTCTCTCTCTCTCCCTTTTAACTTTTATTGTTATCAAGTTGTTATTAAGTTTTTCTCAAGAAGATATTTGTAGAGATGGATGCAGTTCCCCCTTTTTCCAAATCTGTTTAGGAATAATCGAGACATCTTGAGGCCAAGTCAACATCTATGTCTATGACATGTGAACTTTTTATCGGCTTTTCTCTGCAACGACTATTTACTTTATAAAGTTGTCCCACCAAGCCAAAGTCTGACCTGGGTTTGTATGGTGGGAATGTTGTATGAAGCAGCAGTGACCTCATCCAATCAGGCGTCTCTGCTTGTCAACACAGTGGGAGAGTAACTGTGCGAGTGTATAAAAAAAGTCTTGAAAATGAGGAAGTGGTCCGACATGTCCTCTCTCAGTACTTCAGTGTTTGAGTGGCTTGAGAGAAACTTTGAGGTTTCCACACCGTCATTTTCCGAAAGGTTTAAGCCCATGTTCATGGACATGTTTCAAAACCCGCAGGGAGGAAGGTCGCCACGGCAACCGCACAGGTGTGACATCGCATACACAACCGCCTGCGAGGCCTGAGATAGTTTGAATGATTAAAACTTGGTTGTCATGGTAACACATGGTTAGACACGTGGTTACACCTTAGCTACATATTCCATGACTCTGCTGCTGCCTATTAGACAATCAGATAATTTAACAAGCTGTCCAATCAGAACAGTCTTGTTATTGTGAGAAATCGTTTTTTTTACACTTTATTTAGATTGTTTACTCTCATAAACTCTAAAAATCAGAGATGAGGTTTTTTTATCGTCCACAGATTATTTATATTTCACATCATATCCTCTGAAGTGTCCTCTCCTCCAGTCTTGTGTTTCCTCGTTACTTCACAAAAGGCCTCATTATTGTCGTGCATCTTGACGGGGGGATTGAGCCGGCTTAACAAAGCATTATCTGGCTGACTGAGTTGCTGTTCTGCTATTCGCTCATTAAACGCTTTAAGTCACGTATTCTTTCCTCCTTACAGAAAGTGACGTCAAATCTGCTCTTGGCTTCGTTTGAGGGATAAACACATTCTCTAACTTCTACAGACGATTCCTAACACATACTCACTCTCTCTCTCTGTCTCTCTCTCTCTCTGTCTCTCTCTGTCTCGCTCTCTCTCTCTCTTTTGCTCTCTCTCTCTCTCTCTCTCTCTCTCTCTCTCTCTCTCACACACACACAAATGAGGCTGTTCACACTGACATTAACTATAAGATCATAGAAGAACCACAAGATCAGAGGAGAACTACAAGATCACAGGAGAACTACAAGATCACAGGAGAACTACAAGATCACAGGAGAACTACAAAAACAAACAACTATGTGTTTTGTCTTGTCATTCTTTTATTCTCTTCTTTGGGCCTCGGCTTCATTTCTAATTAAACCCGTCCGTCTCTGCCTCTCGACCTTTTTACCAGTTTTGTCTTTAAACCTCAGCTTACATTAACGCCCTTTGCCCGTCTAAGTGAAGCAGGCAGCTGATGCGGGGCTCTAAAGGCATCAAGGTTCAATGTTTGTTTGGCGCTTTGAACTACAAATCAACCGCATTATAACGCCGTCGTGTTTAATCTCATTAACCAAACGAACGCACGTATAGAGAACCACGCTGACCTTGATGGATGGTAAAAAGTGAGAGGGATTCTGTTGTTGCTGTATTGAACCAGAGAGCGACGTCATGGTATTGATGGAGGGACTTAACTGGTAATGTTGTCTGAGTTCCTGGAAGCTTTTTCTCCTCACTCTCTTTCACAGAACCATTTATATCACTCTCAGAGCTATTTGATGGATGCTTTTATCCGGAACTGCATCAGTGTGCGTTTGGTAAGAGGAGACCTTAACCCTTACAGCGTTAAGTAGAAATGTTTTGTTAGTGTCACATGGTGTGCAAAATACTCCAGCTGGTCTACAAACCCCCCAAAGATGAGAAAAGTCGATCCTCTCCGTCTCCTGCCTGCTCCACTTTTCAGAAAATGTGTGCTCAAACAGGCTGTTTGGAGATTTTATCTTCATGATATCACAAAGGGCAGTAACCCCTCCCCCAGGTGGGTGACACTCCCACAGCTACATGTTTTTTCTGCCCTCTGAGTCTGCCTTCTCACCGTAAACAATAGGACATGGAGCAAGAAAGTCCGAGACACCCAAGCCCTTCCAGAGAGGGGGCGTGGTCAGACACAGCTCATTTACATATTTAAAGGTACAGACAAAGAAACAGCCTGTTCTGAGCAGGGCTGAAATAGAGGTGTTTAGCGCGGTGGTTAGTGCTGTTGCCTCACAGCGAGAAGGTTCCTGGTTCAAAATTACCGTCGGACAGAGTTTGCATGTCGTCCAATAACACAAAGACGAGAAACTGAATTCAGCTAACGTCACGACAGGCCATCGGGAGTCTCCATCGGATCAGATGTGATTTTTTTTTTTTCCAGAGAGGATGAGTGTGATGGCGAGCTGAAGGATGTGAGTTAACAGATGGTTGGCATGGCAACAAGGCATCTTCAGGGCCCGGGGGCCTGAGCATCCTCCTCCTGACAGACCTGGTCTCTGGGCCGACTGCCTGGTTACCGCTGACACGCTGAACGAGATGCAGATGTAGATGACAATGATGATGATCGCCCTGCTCTCATTAGAGCGCTCTGCTTTGTGTCTGTGATCCTCAGTGTGGGAAAAAACAAATCCTTCCATCCATTCGACCTGTCATTTTCATACCCTGCCATAAGTACTTGTGTACACAGAGTAATATCATCTGCTAGCGTTTTAGCTTGTTTTGGTCTTCTGCTATTCTCTTCTCACAACTCCAACTCCATTCTCACTTCTCAGGTTTCTAGTTGGACTTCAGTGCATGAAAAAGGAAGAAGTTGCTGCATGTCCCGTTTTACTTTGAGGGGAAATTACTAAACTCTGTTATTGAGACATGCCACACACACAAACACACACACTCAATAACCCAATGGTTCCCTACCTGGGGTCCGGGCCATGATCTGGGGCTCTGGGGGGGCGGGATGCTCTATTAACGCTCCACTCAGCAGCTATCAGTAAGGATAAATGTTTTATATTTGAGTCGTCTTGCACGGTGATGTTTGTTGTTACAACATAAATTATTCAAATGTGATGTATTTTACATAACAGAAGGTTTGTTATACTGCAGGAATGTGACGGTGCATTCACACATGTTTGGTCCCAACCAAAGGGGGGGAAAAAATCCAATATATGGCTCAGCATCGTCCTGCAGTCTCAGCTCTGTGGACCCTCGATGGAGCGGAGTCAGTCGAGGCACTTCTGCATTTCACTCTTTCATACATCATGACTGTTTCTTGTCCACCAGCACTTCTGATATGCATTATGCATCTCACATTGAATAATTCTACTCTACATTACCCGTAGGTGTGAATGTGAGTGTGGCTGGTTGTCTGTCTCTATATGTCAGCGCTGTGATTGGCTGGTGAACAGTCCAGGGTGTAACCCCGCCTCCCGCCCAATAGACAGCTGGGATTGGCTCCAGCCCCCTGCGACCCCAAACGGTAAAAAGCTGGATAGGTAATGGATGGAAAATCAAGAACTCAGATCTCCGTACAGGTTAATGAACCTCACATTTGCAAACCCTGAAAAGCAAAACAACATTATCAAGTTGACCAAATTTCAAAGCTATTTAGAGATGGTCCTAATGACTATTTGCAGAGTCGATTAAACGCCAAATTAAAGCCTGTAGGAAAGACAAAAGCTCACAATTTATTTAACCCAGGAACAGGGGGTCTCCATAGCAGCAGGTCATCCTCACCAACAATCCCAAGGAACCTTTACAGGATCCATAATCCATGTCAAATTGGTTAGCTGAGTGTGGCTAACGTTAGCAGAGCTAGCACTGCCAGCATTCTGTCCTCCCTGCAGGTTAACAACATCCTGACGTACCTGTGCTGGTTACAAACGGCTCCGGTTGGGATGCCGTCCTGCCACCGTGCTGGGGAGGAAAACGAGGAAAGCTACAGCCCCGCCTAGTGGTGGGTGGCTGCATTACAGCTTAGACACAACATGTAAACAATATTTTTGGCCTTGATAAAGATATTTGTTATTAGTTCAACCGAATAGTTTTTTCTGTTGTAACTCTGCTGCTGACTTGCAAGGAGTAAGACAGTTAATTGTTAAGTTGACTAATCACGCGCATCACTAGAATATATTGGTCCCTAATAATTGGAAAGAAGGCTGTTCGAAAGGCTCTCTGGGTGATGACGTCATCGCCCCGCCCCTTCAACGATGTGCAGCTCTACTCACTTCATGTCGTTCAGTTAAGCAGTTAGAGTGTGAGCGTTAACTGTTCCTTGTTAACTGCTCTGCCTGAATCACCAGTTGTGTTGAGTGCTTTATTGTGTGCGTCCATGAGAACCTAGTAAATACTGGAAGTATATGATTTAGTTGATGTTTTATGTTCAGAAGTAGAAGTGATATTAGCGTGTTAGCAATTAGTGCGCTAACGATTAGCTTAGCGATTAGGTTGCTGGCTGTCACATGGCTAATTATTAGTAACTGTTATGCTATATGTTTAGCTAACAATATGTGTGTACATTTACTTATTCTGTTGTCAATATGATTGCTTATCATAGTGTGTTATTTGACTTATAGCCTAAGTGCATACCTTGTATTAGCAATAGGATATAAGAGACAGTGTTTAATCTCTGCCTTTATTGTTTTGCAGACCACACACCCACAAAAACACACACACAAAAACACACACACACACCCACATAGCACACACACACACGGATATTCTTTCACACATCCTAACCTTACAAACAGCTACTTATGTCCAGCTACTGTACCAACTTGGCTGTATTTCAACATGTTGGAATAAAGGAGAAACTCAAGAAGGAAAACCAGGTCATTACGGGCACTTCTTTATGATACAAGCACGCCGTTTATATCTGTGCTAAGATCCACTTGTTAAGGGGCGCCAGTAGCCTTGACGTTAGCGCTCGCGCCCCACATAGAGACGGTTAAAGTCTTCAAAAATGGGCGGCCAAGGTTGGAATCCAACATTTCCTGCAGGTCATTCTGCTCCTCTGTTGCCTCTCCAAAAATGCATCAAAAAGATCCAATTGTTTTCAAATCAAAGCATATTGCTGATTATTTTGTGTGATAATGGTACAAAAAGCAATGTCGTGTCTTACTGGTTGGACTCAGATAAAAGGGACTATTATTTCAGAGTTTTATGATCATCTGTGACGGCTTTATTTGATTCTTATTTTTCGATCTGTGCAGGCTCGTGCTCATCCGGATCAAACGTTCATACTCAGTGATTCAGGAGGACATTTACATAATCGCTGACTTACTGAAAAACAAAAAGGATGAACACCACGTCAAACATCACATTATTTTGCAATGACCACTCCCGCATCATGTGATGTTTTTCCCAAAATGCAGCTGACACAGAATCACATTTTGTTATTGCTCATTGTTTCAATACAAAAAAGGAATCGCAACGGAGGGCAATGGGAGGAGAAAAGAAAGTGAAAATGTAAAGACGTGGAGGGCGATCGATGATGAGGGAGGAGACAGGAAGGAAAGGAAAGAAGGGAGGAAGGAGAGAGGGAAATTCTTCAGGGTGTTTTCTGGATATTTGGGCGGGGTTGGATGAAAGTGTTGAAAGAAGGGAGTGAATATGACTGCAAAGAAAGCAGTGTAAAGGGGAGATAGTGTCGCTGAGTCCAGCAGGCTTTATTTTAAAACATGCACCTTGTGTGGTTTCCACTTTGAGTTGAGGTCATGGACTCCAGGTTCTCTTCTGCAGGAAAGACAGAGGACAGGGCTGAAGAAAGACAAACAGACAAGGCAGAACATTTAATATGTTTCCGTCATAACAGAGTGCTCAAGATATTAAATAAAATACAGGTGAAAACATGTGACAGTGTTTTAGGAATATACTGTCTTTATTTACTCAGGAAGTTTCTCAGACATCAAGCTCAGTTTTATGTCACCATCGTGAAGAGAACTACAAGATCACAAGAGAACTACAAGATCACAGGAGAACGACAAGATCACAAGAGAACTACAAGATCACTAGAGAACTACAAGATCACAGGAGAACTACAAGATCACAAGAGAACTACAAGATCAAAGGAGAACTACAAGATCAAAGGAGAACTACAAGACCACAGGAGAACTACAAGATTAAAGAAGAACTACAAGATCACAGGAGAACTACAAGATCACAGGAGGAGAACTACAAGATCAAAGGAGAACTACAACATCAAAGGAGAACTACAAGATCACAGGTGAACTACAAGATTACAAGAGAACTACAAGATCATGCGGGAAAACAAAGGAAAACTGGCAAACATGTTGCTCAGAGTGTGTTTCAATCGGAGCTGAAATTGGTGCCGCTGGTACGCTCCGGAGACGGACTGCAGCACTTACCGTAGAAACACAGTCATTGGCTAGAGTGGCAGCGAACGTCGGCTTAGTGAGTGGGGCCGACAGACCACAGCACGTAGGGAGTATGTGCATATGATGGGCGATGATGACGATGACTTGCAGTGATGTCTGTTTTCAAAATAAAATCTGTGTTGTGAGCTCATTTTAAGTCCAGTGTTGCTGTAATGTACAAATGACAAATTAGAGAAGGTCTGCATGTTGGTTGGATGTTTGCTTGAGAAATGATGAGGAAGAGGAAGGGTTAACTCTAGGCCCAGACCCCCCCCCCCACACACCCCTCCTTCTCCAGCCCACCTGCCGCTCCCCTCTGTGTGGGCCAGATGCCTGTCATGCTCTCTGCATGGTGCCGGAGACAAATGTAGCCCAGAATGCCTGCGTGTTTTGGATTCAACAGCAGCTCTGAATCATTTTCAGTCCCTGCATTCCTTCGAGCGATGCTGGGAAGTTTTCCTCCCGGCTGCGCGGAGAGTGTGCTTGACACACACTGACATTCAGATCTAGTGAGCGATACACTCATGCATCAGATCAATTAAAAGAACACATCTTAACTCTGTTGGCCAACAGGTGTAAATGCAGCTGAAAATGCATCAAACACAAAGACAAAGCTGTCTTGTGTTAGTTAAAATGCTGTGGAGGCCCTGGGCTGATCTGCATTTCTGTCCTTCACTCCTCTGCAGCGTAGGGACGTCAGCACTCAAATTCTATCAAGGTCTATCCTGTGTAAATGTCTCTCTGAGTCCTGACTGTCTACAATGATTAAGAAGCTCGAGTCCCGCTGGCTGTGTTGTTGTCAGAGCCATGTTTACATGGATGGGACGGTCAGCTCTTCCCCTTGTGTATAAAAACTGTTTTAGTCAAGGACTAGAGAAGAAGAAGAAGAACATACTCACTGATTATTTGGATGTTAGTAAGAGTTTTTAGATCACGCTCATTCTGTGTCAGTTTACATGCAATGTGAAGCTATGAGCTAACTAAAGAGCGCTAACATTAGCATGCTAACAAAACAATGCAGGACACAGGTGATTACAGCTCGAGTGAAGGACAATTTTGTTGACCGCTTTTGCTTGACTCCTTCATGGGAACTCGATTGTTGCAAGGTTGGAGAGCAGAGGCTCCAGTATGGAGGAGGTGTGGACAACAGCAGTTTGTTTTGGTTTCATGCTGGTGCTCAAAAGCTACAGCTACTGGATCAAAATGTCACGCATTCTTCCTGTAAAGTTCCATTCTTTCACACACGTGGTCTCCAGTCCGCTTCCCAGGGAGCAGAGTATCTTTGACTGATCCTGCTGTCTGAGCTCTGTGAGACAGAGGTCACCTGATTTTCCATTTTCTCCCACATTTAATCGGCCTCCTCCTGGAGGAATGTTAATCCGGCTTCAGTGAATGCCAAGTCTGCAAATACTGATGTTTGAAAGCGTAATTGGAAACTAATTGGAATGCATGAAATATTTAAAGTCGCAGCAGAGAGGGCAGAGACGTGCACGGAGATTTAAACGGTGCAAGGAAGGAAGAAAAAAAAGACGGGCTATTCGCCCCGCCTGAAGGTTTTAATATTCCAACATTTATGTGATTCATCATCGCTCAAAGAATCCATTGATGAAGTTTGACTGAACTTTCATAAACCACTAAAAGCAGATCATCAACTTTATGAACATTTTTGGTTTGTTGAAGACAAAAAAGAATCCTGCACACCACTGGGATGAAACGGACCCAGTGTGATAGTACCAAGCAGCAACATCCGGTCTGGAAAAATGAAGCCAAAGTGGAAGTGCAAAATCCTGCAGTTTGTCGAGAGTCCACTAGAGGCTGGCTGCAGGAACCCCAGAAGTCACATACACATGACTGTCAAAAAAGCTGTTTTTACAGCAGCGATTAACATGTTTACAGCCAGCCTAAATAAAAAAACCAAATAGGTCTGATTAGTTATTAGGCATGTTCAGACCACAGGAACTTTTTTATAGTTCTAGGAACTGTTGGAACCCTCCCCTTTTTTATTGATTACGTATCGTAGGAACTATGAACTACTTTAGTTCCTAGAACCCCGTTTAGAGGAACTTTTTTAACTTCTTCTTCAGTGTAGGTACCATGGTGGTGTGATTTAAGACAGAAAAAAGTTGCCATGGTGCTTTTAAGTTCACTTGTGCAGCTCGTGCAGCTCATTCCAGGGGAATGTTCAGGGGTTGCGAGCAGGTGTGAAAACATTACATCGCGTGATATCCTTTCTCTGTATCAGATCAAAATGTGTAGGACAGCTTATCTGATGACTGATAACTCACTGTTATGTAAATATGGTTAAGCTGGAGGATCTAGCATCTTGTCACCTCACCGCGTCCTTTGTCATGGAAAAACGGGTCAGACAGGACTCTGGGACATCGTGGAGAACCTTGTTTACATCAACCAGCCTGAGCAAGCATTAAAATGAAAAGAGAGCGAGAGAGACGATGTAACCCCTGGAGAGCGTGCAAACAGACATGTAGAAGAATGAAAAGAGTTAACTCAACATGAATCACACAGCGGTTTGGCTAAAGACACGTTCAAGTTCAGCTATGAGAAGGTGCATTATTGTTGGGTTGACTGCTTCAACTGGTGGGTCGGCTGCATCGTCAGCCATGTTACCAAGAATCACACTTTAGTGTTATCACGTCACCTTTTTATTCATTCCTTCCTCACAGCTAACTGGAATAGCATTTCATCAGCAGCCATGGAACACAACAACCAATCTCCCGCTCTTTCATCTTAACGTAAAGTAGGTCGCAAAACATAACGCATCACAACAGGAAGTCACATCATGAAAAACAAAATAAGATCTCAACATGTACACTGTTCTTTAAGTGCATACAAAATGAGAATGAGAACATAAAACTCAACACCCCCTCTTGTTCTCATCATCTTAACCCAAATACCATGGTCTCTCATGGCTTTAGTTTCCAAAGTACCATTTCTTGAACTTAATTATTGTTGCTTTTGTAACAGGTTTTGTTAGAATGTCTGCAGTCATGTTTTTTTCCGATGGACAGTAAATAATATCTATTTTCTTCTCGCTTAGTGCTTCTCGAATAAAATGATATTTTACATCAATGTGTTTAGACCTCTTTCTGTTTACGGGATTCTTGCTCAGTGCAATTGCTGCCTGATTATCACCATGAATTTTAGTACAGGTGTACACTTTATTGTCCATGCCATTTAACAGTTGTGTTAGGTACATGCTTTCCTGCATAGTGGTAAGTCCAATGTATTCAGCTTCACAAGTTGACAGAGCCACTATGGGCTGTTTCCTTGATTTCCATGAAATCGCTGGTCCTTGTTTTGTTAGGCTGAAACAATAGCTTGTAGTGCTACGTCTGTCTTCCACAGACGAAGCTCAATCTGAGTCACTGAATGCAATCAGGTTCAGATCTTCCTCGCTTTTCTTAAAACATAGTTCATAGTCATTTGTGCCTTTGAGATACCTTAACACATGCTTAGCAGCCACCACATTTTCTGCTTTTGGATTTGCCAGTGTTTGAGATAGTTTACTAACTATCCAGCTAATATCTGGTCTGGTGCAAGTCGTGGCATAAATCAAACTGCCCACAATCTGACGATACTCTTTGGGATTAACAATCTTATTTTTGACATCTTCCAGTGGTTTTTGTTCACTTGATGTATACCTTGGTTTACAATCTGACATTCCAAATCTTTCTAGCATCTTTTTGATGTAATTTTTCTGGTTCATTTTGATTTCTCCTTTCTTTTGCTCAAACTGTATGCCAAGGAAATATGATATTTCCCCCAAGTCTTTCATGTTGAATTTTGATTTCATAGTATCTTTGAATTTGTTCAACAGATCATTATCACTAGCTGCAAGGATCAAATCATCCACCCATATGATGACAAGAATGGTACCTTTTTCTGTCTGTTGTTTGTAAACACAGTGATCATTTGGATTTCTTACAAAGCTATTTTGCTCTAGATAATCATTTAGTAGTTTGTACCAATTTCTCCCAGATTGTTTCAGGCCATAAAGAGATTTCTTTAGTTTGTATACTAATTTTTCTTCACTATCTAATGTTACTCTGAAACCTTCTGGTTGTTCCAAGAAGATTTCTTCCTGTATTGGGGCATGCAAATATGCAATCTTAACATCCATCTGATGTATGATGAGATCATTTTGAACTGCTATCTGCATCAGCGCTCAAACTGATGTAATGTTTGCTGTTGGCGCAAAAGTTTCATGATAGTCTATTCCTTCTGTCTGACTGTATCCTTTCACTACATATCTAGCTTTAAAGATTTTTCCATTCTCTGCATGTTCTTTGAGGGCATATACCCATTTTCCTCCTACTGTATTTCTACTTTTAGGTAATGATGTCAGTTCAAAGGTGTCGTTTTCTTTAAGTGTGTTGATCTCTTCTGTCATGGCGTGCTTCCGTCAAAGCATCTCTGGCTTCACAATAAGTTTGTGAAACTCCACATACTGCCCTGTAACAATAATCAACATTGATGTGGGTTAGATCGTCATCTTTACAGTTTGAAGTGTAATCTTCCAAATATTTTGGAGCTTTCCTTTCTCTCCTTGGATAGCTTTTGTTTTGGCTTTGTTTTTCATCCTCATCTGTATTCTCTTTAAGTTCTGATACTTCTGTATCATCTGTTTCTGCATGCTCCTTATTGTTATGTAATACCTGATTTCTTCGTCCTGGGGCACATCAACATTGTTTTCACTGTCAGACTTTCTGTATTCATATGTCTGTATTTCTGAGTCACATTCATTTGTTTGTGTCTGTTGTTCAACAATGTTCTTTTTGATAAATTTCACCAGTCTGTGTTTTTGTACCTTTTCCGTTTCTGGGTTGTAAACCAGGTAGCTGGACTGTTCTTACTGTATCCCACAAATACTCCCTTCTCACATCTGGGGTCCAGCTTCTTCTGGTTATGTCTATATGCGTAACAGTCTGATCCAAATATCCAAATTTTTGATAGATTTGGCTTTCTCTTTGTTAGCATGTGGTATGAGGTACTTTTTGTTCTGTCATTGTAACATCTGTTGCGGATATGAGCTGCATGTTGGACAGCATAAGGCCACAATATCTTAGGTAATCCCTTTTCCAGTAATAAACACATTCCCATTCAAAAAGGGTCCTCCACTGTCTTTCAGCTGTCCCATTTTGATGTGGGGAATATGTTGATGACGTCTCATGTCTAATACTCTTTTCTCTTAATAGGGACTGAAAAGCCCCGCTCATAAACTCTGTACCGTTGTCGGGTCTGATACATTTTTCACTAACGTATGGTGCACAGTCTGCCAGAAACCTTTCTGTTGCGAATGTTGTGTCACTCTTGTTTTTGAGGAAATACACAAGACACTGCCCCTGAAAAATCGTCTGTGAATGAAATGGCGTATTTGTGGCCTTCTCGACTAATCGGCTCAATAGGACCTGCTAAGTCTGTGTGTACCAGTTCTAGAGGTGCATTAGCTTTGGCATCGGTTTTCCTATTTCTGCTGTTAGTGAATTTTTCTTCTGTGCAGACAATACAGTCTATTTTAGCATTACCTGTGATTTTCATACCATCTACCACGTTTGGTAATTTTAGCACATCATCTACATTACAGTGACCCAAAATATCATGCCATGTTTTGACATCACAAGTTAAGTTCACACCGTCACTCAATATCATAGTATTAACTGTGTCATCACATTGTATGTGATTATTTACCGTTTTCAGATAATACAGTCTCTCGTATTCTTCAATGCAGAAGACGATTCCATCTTTGGTTGTGAGCTCATTTTGTCCCCTTTTGAAGACCACTTTGGCACCATCGCTTGTGGCTGCTTTTACAGAGAAGATATCCTGAGGATACGTTGGTATGAACAAGGCCTCCTTCAGAATGACAGGGACGAGTCTTCCATTTGAATCCTGCAGATCATCACATCATGTATATTCATGTGAATGAGAACTGGTGGGTCGGCTGCTTCGTCAGCCATGTTACCAAGAATCACACTTTAGTGTTATCACGTCACCTTTTTATTCATTCCTTCCTCACAGCTAACTGGAATAGCATTTCATCAGCAGCCATGGAACACAACAACCAATCTCCCGCTCTTTCATCTTAACGTAAAGTAGGTCGCAAAACATAACGCATCACAACAGGAAGTCACATCATGAAAAACAAAATAAGATCTCAACATGTACACTGTTCTTTAAGTGCATACAAAATAAACGTTGTATAAAACATATACATATGAACACTGTAAGTCAAACTATACATCACATCATGTATATTTATGTGAATGAGAACATAAAATTCAACACCCCCTCTTGTTCTCATCATCTTAACCCAAATACCATGGTCTCTCATGGCTTTAGTTTCCAAAGAACCATTTCTTGAACTTAATTATTGTTGCTTTTGTAACAGGTTTTGTTAGAATGTCTGCAGTCATCTGAGTAGCTGTCTGTCACAAATCACTCTTTAACTCTACTTTAATTTACCCGCCACTTTAGCTGAGCAATCAGTGTTGCCTAACTGCTAAATTCCACCTGATGTGTGTACAGTCTGTCGCTGCTCCTCCCCATTAGCAGAGCTGATAGGTTTCTACTTTAGTCAATGTGTGTGCTTCCACTGGCGCTCCGTCTCAGCTCCGTCAGTCAGGAGCCCTCTGCAGCAGAAACACCAGGCTTCTATTTCTGCAGGATGCCGGAGCTGCTCCATGCTGCGCTCTGGTGAAAGGTGGAAGTTCTGGGTGATGTGTGTCTACAACCAAACATTTGTGTTTAAACAGGTAATGACAGTATCAAAAAGTCTATGTCATGGAAGAACATAAAACCTGCGCTGGTATTGATGCCCGTTTACCGCCCATGCACCGCTATATGAGACAACAGATAAACGCTGGATACTGACGCCAGTGCACGCCACATCATGTGCAGGTGGGTTAATGTCTGTCAACGAGGCCGATGTTGAAGCGATGCATGAGAGCAGCCCTCATGAAGAGCAGTCAAATCAATGTACATAAAAACCTGTCTGTTAAAGTCTGACAGGCTTCAATGCCATGTTTCGGCCTCTTCATTAAATATGTGAAACATTTGAAATTGTGAAATGTACCTTTAAGACATACTGTGTTGCTAGGTTACTAATTTCTGTATCCAGGCTCCTACTTTTCTTTTGCCTCTCAACTCAACAGTGATGTGATGGTTCGAGTGGACGCCATGTTGCTCATGTATGGTAAAATAGTCAGTAGCGCTGAGATCGAAATGCAGTACCTGATAAATGAAAATCTCCATGATGACAGTAAAGTATTTCTTACATCCAATGATACCAGAAAGCTCCTGCAGAGCTAATTCCAGCTAACAAGGTTAGCATAGCCGCAACGAGCATTGTGGAAACCGCAGACACATATGGCAGTGCACTTTTGGCTAAACAGCGCTCTCCAAAACTTTTGTTACCAAGAGGCACAGCGTTACATATTCTTTGACTTTTCTGGAGGTCATGTTTTCACTTTGGTTTTTGTTTCAGCATGTAGCGTTGACGAGTGTGTGTTTCACAGCTGCTCTAACACTTGGAGAGACGGAGCCGTAGACAAAAGCACTAAAGAGACAAAAACAACATGACCTCGACCTCTCTGAAGTTCAGCAGCAAATAAAATCTCTGTTGTCTATGGCGGCGACACTTTGTCCATACAGGAGTCAGAGAGGCTGCAGTGAACAGAAACAGGAACTAAAACAGGGACCTGAAATTTAAGAATAGTTCAAACAGGAAACAACGCCGACCTGCTGATGCGTGTTGTTTTTTAAATCACGTGTTGAAACAGGAGAGAGAGTAGGGGAGGTTTTTAGTGGACGTCAGGTGTAAACGCCGCGGAGCAGAGCACCAAGAGCTGTCCACATGAGCCTCCACACACATTCAAACACATACACATTACATAATGTTCTGACCTTCCATGCCATGTTATAACTTGAATCAACATGCATGAAAGACCAGCAGCTCTGCAGCTTATTTATGGAGATACAGCGCCTTAACAGAAAGTCATTGCTCATTGAACCCGAGGCGTCTGACACAACAAACTCAAAATGACTCATTTAGATTACCGGAAAAGCTCGCGGGCTTTGATGCATCATCCAGATTTTACAGAAGTGTCTCGTTGTGGATGTGTTTTTTCTGTGTTGCATAGTTGCATAGAGCATCATAATAGTTCTCGTACTTGGCTTTGTGCTAAGCTAGTAAGAGAACGATACCTCTAGAGGGCACACCAGAGAGCTCAGGATGT
The DNA here is from genome assembly GCF_963930695.1 of Labrus bergylta. Classification (NCBI taxonomy): domain Eukaryota; kingdom Metazoa; phylum Chordata; class Actinopteri; order Labriformes; family Labridae; genus Labrus; species Labrus bergylta. Next base: position 24,634,014 of record NC_089199.1, read on the forward strand.
ACCCGACTCCCAGATATGTGGAATTTAAAGGTGTCTCTAGTCTGTCTACAAACCCCCCAATGATGAGAAAAGTCCATCCTCTCCGTCTTCTGCCTGCTCCACTTTTCAGAAAATGTGTGCTCAAACAGGCCGTTTGGAGATTTTCCCTTCATGACATCACAAAGGGCAGTAACCCCTCCCCCAGGTGGGTGACACTCCCACAGCTAGGTGTTTGTTCTGCCCTCTGAGTCTGCCTTCTCACCGTAAACAATAGGACATGGAGCGAGAAAGCCTGAGTACACCCAAGCCCTTCCAGAGTGTTTTTGCATCTCTTCTAAATTTGCTGCTTGTTTTCCTGATGTCCGTCTTTTCAGCTGTTGCCGAGTGTCTGCCCTCGCTGCCCGTTGTACAGTGTAGTAAAGGGGTCATTTGTAATATTTCAGAGCTGTTAGATTTATTATCCTATTTTAAATACTGAAAGACTACGGGTCGCAAAAGTTTGAAATGTCCTGCAGACTGCTTCAGCTTGCAGCCACTAAAAAACCTGAAATAGAGAAATGCTAGGGGAGCTTAAAGATGTGCACGTTCTCTCCGACCGGAGCTCGACTAAAACCTGATTTAAAAAAAGTTGACTTTTATAATAAGAGTTGTCTGAATGTCAGGTATCTGTGAAGATGAGATCTTAAAGAGCGCAAAACGGAAGCATGTCAGCCGCTATATTTTAAAAACGTATGGATCTCAATAAACACTTAAAAACGAAACATCTTTACAAACTCTCTGCTCGCCTGCTCGTTGGACCTTTCATGATTTTTGCGTGAAAACACGAAGTGACAGCGAGCAGACTGAATGTCTCTGTGCTTGTGTTTGTCTCTGCGTGTGAGGCGTGGGCGTTGTGTTCGCCATCATCTGCTCTCCTAACGCCTGAGCGTGTGTCAGGTGTCCTGCGCTTGGCTGCATCCTCAAAGGAAATGCTCTGCGAAAGTTGTGAGGTTTGCAAGCTCCAACATCACCACATTATGATGTAGGCCTTGACTCAGGGCCTGGACTCTGGATTATCGTTGTGTAATTTGTGTGTGTGTCATGACATGGCATACAAAGCCTACAGGGCTAACACTAACCGTTATATAACCACACACACACACACACATATACAGTCCATTTCCACACATGCACAGTTATGACATATTATACTCTCAGAACGATGGCCTGCAGACTCACCAGCTCCACATCTATATTTCTATGTTTCACCAGCGAGCTCCAGTCCCGGAGTCCAGAGGTCCGATGCACAAAACCAGAAACATGCAAACACATTCATGTTGCTGTTATTTCATTAGTCTCGATATTTGCAGAACTGCACAAGTTGCACAATCTGCACCGAGTTGCACAAGCAAAATATCTTCTCAACACTATTTCTACACAGCTGCATGTACTTCTGCCTGCTCCGACTCTAGAAACGAAGGGCAAAAAAGCGATTGTGTTGCATTGGCGTGTTTCCATTAGTGCCAGAGCAGCCGTCATTAGTGTGACCATTTACGCACGGCTGCAGCTATTTATAGTGCCTATATCAAATGACTCATCATATTTTCCTTTTTACTCCTAATTGTCCTTGATACGTTAACCTAAAGAAGCAATAATTCATTCAAATGTCAGCTCTTTAATCTCATATTTATTCTCCTTATTAACATTTCCCCTCACATATGAATCTAGATATTCAAAGAGCGGCCATCTTTAAATAGAAGATGTCAACCTTTAAACCTTAAATGCAGTAAAATGTGGTAAAAAAGGGGAATATGTTGTCTTGTTTAATTAGCAGCTTAAAGGGACGTTTCAGTTTATCTTTGCTTTAGTTTGATGGGATTTTGGGATCTCCTGTTTCAGTTTGGGAAATAAAACCTGCAGAAGAAAGGACGTATTGTTGACTCTCTTAATGAACGTTTATGTTGAGTCTTTCCTGTGTACAGAACAGCACACACGGGATGAAGCGGCTCTCTGTATCATCACTGTTTCATTTGTCAGAGAGCTCCGAGCTGTGCAAACACACCGCTGAACAGAGGAACCGCAAATCTGCAGCTTCCTCTGATGAGTAACTGGACTCAGCCGTGATGATACCTGAACCCTGCTTCAATTCAACACAATGATATTTGTCAGAAGGAGCCTGTAAACGATCGAGGAAGGAGGGGTTTCCAGTCCAAACAAAGAGCCCCTGATTATGTCATCAGGACTGAAATTCTTCCACATTTTGAAAAGTAAAAATGGAGGCCACTTTAACCAACTCTTCTTTCACTTTAGGGTCATTTTAAGGAACTTCTATCATCCGAGAACAGACCGTTTCCCCAATGAAAGGTTGACATTTAGGTCCACATTAACCCTGATTATGCCATCAGGACAAACTATCTTCCACATTTTCAAAAGTGAAAATGGAACTTCACCAATTTTCCTTACACTGGAAAGTCATTTTACAACATGTTCTCAAGTGAGATCCAATATGGAGTCCACTTATCATACTTCCTGCACTGTAAGGACTATCTGAGGGGTAATATTTTGTTAATTGGAAAATCCTACAAGTGAGACCAATGGGTTTTACCTCCACCAAAATATCTCTCTTAAAGGTCCCATATTATGCTTTTTCTGGTTTTATATGCTCTTTAGTGTGTTTTCTAAGTGTCCTGTGCATGTTTACGTACATCTATTTGCAAAAATTCAAATTTGGGGAAACACGGCTTCTCCTACGTCCTCCTGTTAGCTGCAGCATTAGCTGCATGTAATGCTCAGTTCTAGTCCCCCTCGAAAATAAATTTGACAGTGTGACGTCTTGTCAGTGTTATATCACTGATCTAAGCCCATTGGCTCGTTGTGGCAAGCCCTGCAGCTCATGTTGCACGCCCATTAACTTCTGTAGCACGCCCACGATATGCCGTAGCCTGCGGTAGCACAGTAGTGCTAAGGTGCTAATGTTTATGCACGGAGCCAGTGGCTGCATTCCCAATATGGTCAAAGGGGCGGGACATTTCCGAGAACCGTGCTGAGCGACTGACCAATAATGACAGAGCCGACAAGCCGACCAATCAGATCAGACTTGGCACACGCGGGGACTCTGAACGTGGGCACTTCAGAGCCTTAGAGAGAGAGTCAGAAGCGAGCCGGTGCATGGAGCGGCAGTACATGAAAACAGACACTTTTTTCAAACTTTAGCTATTGTGAACATACTTTAATAGGTACATAGATTAAATATACAAACCCCAAAAAGGGCATAATATGGGCTCTTTAAGTGAACTTCTAACACATTATCTCTGGAAGGTTACCCGAGAGGCCACTTTAACATGTTTCCCCAATGAAAGGTCATCATTTGGGTCCATGTTGCCCCTCACCATGTCATCAGGACTTAAAAATCTTCTATCCCCTCTGATAGGTCACCATTTAGGGATTTAGGGAAGGCATTGCTTAATCTTTACTGGAATGCCCTCTTGGTATGTAATCCATTTTCTCCACCTAATGGCTCATTAAACAAGACTTTTAACACACGTCCCCTCTGGAGGGGCAGCCTGGAGGACACGTTGGTGCAAAAGGCCTCTTAATAAGTTTTAATGGTGGCCCTCTAGTAGAGAAATATGACCGAGAGGCACCCTCATGGGCACCCTTGTCGACATTGTATTACATTTTCACTACTAAAAATTCCCACCTCCACCGTGAACGGCATGTCATCTGTTTTCTCCACAGGACACTTGTTCACATGTTCTCAATGGGATGGTTGTTTTAGTGGTCAGTTCGTTGTTTTTTCTCCACCGGAGGGCCAACGTGGAGGGCAGGAAATACTTGAATTGGCCGTTAGAAGTGTGTCCTGAAGTGGGTCCAGCATGGCAACTAAACAGGGAAGTAAAAATGAAGCACTTCTTTCACATGAACTGATTTTATTTTATCTGAAACAGCTGGGGCAAAGTGAAAGTCAGAGCACTGATTATACTCTAATTTAATTTAAAACGAAGCCCCACAGATCTGAAAGTCAAAGACAAACCTGACACCTCCAGTGGTTTGTAACTGTTACAACCTGACGGCTGAGTCAAAATTCACATTTGGTATTTGTAACAAACCACACATGCAGGAAGCAAGAAGGTCAAAGCCACGGTTTATAGCCTTTATTAGATAACTGAGGTGCGGTAAACAGAGTCATTGTGGCGCTATCTGTCCATGACTCAATACAATAATGAATCCAGATAAACAATGAATTCCTCTCTGATAAGTGAGCAGCTGGTTTCTGTAAGATCAGTCTCGGGAAGGCGTTTATTGAAGGGTTTATTGCATGACACGCGATCTGTTCATGAACACAAACACAAAAACAAGAACTGTCACACTGACCTTGTGTGTGTCTGTCACTCCGAGTCGACAACAACACAGAGCTTATCTAGCACACGGCCTCTTAATGTTCTTCTTTAGGCTCGGCTTTATCGCCCTCAGTACGTTCATATTAACACCATGGCTTACGCACACAGTTGTGAGGCTTCTGTGACACACACACAAGAAGAAAAAAAAAAAAAAAAAAATTCTCAACCCCCTCTTGGCAAACATCCACACCTCTGAGTGGCGCCCACCTTTAACATCGCCCTCTAGAGTCAGCTTTGAACATGCAACGCACCAGGTTACAGTTTTCCTATGATGAACGTGTCTGTTGATGAAACTCACATCTGCACTCCTGAAAATGTCTGAATAGTTTCAGTAGGCAGCTTCTGAAATCCTCCTGATTCTGTTGTTTACAACCAGCCTGCAGGAAAACATGGTTTCTGCAATGCTGCAAGTTGCATCTCTCAGGCTTCTGAGGAACTTTTAAAGTTCTGATTCAGGACTCTGTGTGGACTCAGGACTAGATGTGGACTCGGTGTGGACTCGGTGTGGACTCAGGACTTGGTGTTGACTCAGGACTCTGTGTGGACTCAGGACTCGGTGTGGACTCGTGTGGACTCAGGACTCGGTGTGGACTCAGGACTCTGTGTGGACTCAGGACTCGGTGTGGACTCGATGTGGACTCAGGACTCGGCGTGGACTCAGGACTCGGTGTGGACTTAGGACTCGGTGTGGACTCGGTGGGGACTCAGGACTCGGTGTGGACTCAGGACTCGGTGGGGACTCAGGACTCGGTGTGGACTCAGAACTTGGTGTTGACTCAGGACTCGGTGGGGACTCAGGACTCGGTGTGGACTCAGAACTTGGTGTTGACTCAGGACTCTGTGTGGACTCAGGACTCGGTGTGGACTCGTGTGGACTCAGGACTCGGTGTGGACTCAGGACTCTGTGTGGACTCAGGACTCGGTGTGGACTCGATGTGGACTCAGGACTCGGCGTGGACTCAGGACTCAGTGTGGACTTAGGACTCGGTGTGGACTCGGTGGGGACTCAGGACTCGGTGTGGACTCAGGACTCGGTGGGGACTCAGGACTCGGTGTGGACTCAGAACTTGGTGTTGACTCAGGGCTCTGTGTGGACTCAGGACTTGGTGTGGACGCGACATGATCATTGTTTTTATTTCTCTCTAAGCCCTGGTGGAACAATGATTCTCAGATGACACATTCAAAGAAGTGAAAGCGTCTCTGAGAGCCAGAGCGGCATGGAAAACTACCAGAGGTGTGAAGGTACATGTGTCACTCCTACACACACACACACACACACACACACACACACACACACACACACACACACACACACACACACACACACAGTCCATCAGGTGTCGCACAGACATCAGAGGGGGTGTGTGTTTGTCCATAGAAGCTGTCATCACAGAGCTGGCAGGAGACACATTCCTGCCATTGTGACTGCAGATCGTCGACCCTGACGACCTTATAAGTTCATAAATCAGAGCCCTTCCTGCCGGTCTGCACAGCAACACTCAGACCCCTGACAACAGCACGAGCAGGGTTAAAGTTTCTATTGGTTAAATGATCAGGAATGACTGCAGATATGTTTCACAGCATGTGGATGTTGGAGGTTCATGGAAACACCTTGCATGCAATGGGTTTAAGAATTACTGGTTGATTTTATATTTCCATTGACCATCAGGGCCGCGAAGAGACCTCTCCTATCTCCTCCAATATCCATGCAAGAAGGGATCAGGGTTAACCGAAAACATCGACGAGTTATGTAGCCTGATGTGCATCTCCTCAAAACTGAAACACCAGGTCGAAAGAATTCAGACCATAAGCCCTGTGATTGGTCTGCTGGGTAGCATTGTATTTCATGCATTTAAACCATTTCCAGTATCGTCTACATTTTCATAATTTTGAAGGAGGAGCGCTAGAAACCATGGACCAAGTCGAGGAGAGACTCAGCCAGGAAATCAGGGAGTAACCACATCCGACAATATCAGAAGTCTATCTATTTCTAGAAATCTACTTCCAAATTCACGTCTCTCACAGTCTGTGGTTGCTCTGTGTCACTGCAGGACAGAATGTGTGACTGATCTGGAAGCTGGCAGGCTGCTGAAGTGGGGAGCTTGTCTACTTGGAAAAGAGCGAGAAACGTTTTTGATTTGATGTTAATTTTCATAAATAAGCAAATATGCTTAATCTCCAACATCAACGTCTCGCCCTCACAAACATCCACGAGTGAATTCAGGGATGAAATTGTAACAGAGAGTCTTTAGAATCGTAGCTCGCCTCCTCGTCATCAGGCCGTGCAGACAGTAAAAGTCGAGAGTTTGCGGTTTGATGGATGGGCCAGTTCGTTTCTTTAAGGTAGAAGTAATACAAATTGCATGCTGTAAAAATAGACTGTAAATATTAAAGGACGAAGCCTGAGTGACGTCACCAGTCTGTTCCTGCAGGGGGCGCTGGAGTCCCATCAATGGCGGTCTCCATGCTGGAAATGCTGTCTCAGTCAAACTTTCAGTCAACCTAATGACAGACTGAGAGCTGGAGCTGAGGCGGGTTTCAAGCCTCCTGACAGTGTCTGTGTTGTTCCACACTGTACACTCCTTGTTTCTCTCTTTTATCGTTGTTTTTATGGCTGTTTGTAAGTCTGAGAAATCTCCCACATGGAACATAAAATCATAACAGCCCAGTAAAACAAACGGTGTGTAGGTGAAGGGAGGTTGTTATTTGGAAACTGAACTGCTGCTTGTTCAGCTCTCAGGGTGAGGAATGTTAGCTTTATGTTTGTGCCTCTTTTCTTTTAGAGGAGACATTAAAGCTGGAGTTAGAAAGCTGCTTCAGAAGTCTTTGTGTTGTTACTCGGCTTTAGAATATCACACAACACAAATGAGAGTTCAGGATAGAGGTATGCAACCCGATCCGAGCCCTACAGGACCAGAAGCCTGACCATGGGCTCAGGACTGATTAAGGCTTTGTTTTAAAGGCATAATTTGACTATAATTTGGCTGCTCTGAAGTCTATAATGCTCCTTTCTCAAGCGCTGACACACCTCGCTCATCACTCCTGAGCTGTCAATCAGGCCGCACGCAGTGACTCACACAAATAGTGAGAAGGCAGACTCAGAGGGCAGAACAAACACCTAGCTGTGGGAGTGTCACCCACCTGGGGGAGGGGCTACTGCCCTTTGTGATGTCATGAAGGGAAAATCTCCAAACGGCCTGTTTGAGCACACATTTTCTGAAAAGTGGAGCAGGCAAAGGACGGAGAGGATGGACTTCTCTCATCATTGGGGGGTTTATGGACAGACTAGAGACACATGTTAGAGTTAGAGGAACAGTGCATCATATACTCCGTTTTATTTTAATGTAACATCTAAAAATAAACAATAAAACTGCAGTTTGCTTGTTTCAGCCAGTTTAAATATATTCTTGTGTTTTACATTTTTTTCTTTCCAGGAATGTAAAAAAAGATTTGAAATACTTGCTTCTGAAACGTCGCAGAGATCAGAAACATGGTGCAGTGGTTAGTGCGTGCTCCCCATGTATTGAGGTTATAGTCTTACAAGCGGGCGGCCCAGGTTCGAGTCCAGCTTGTGGCTCCATTCCTGCATGTCATTCCCCACTCTCTCTCCCTGATTTCAGACTCTATCCACTGTCCTATCTCTACAATAAAGGCACAAAAAGCCCAAAAATAAATCTTAAAAAAAAAAAGAAAAGAAACAGGATAAAAGCGCCGTAACTTTTTTTACGTGTGTGTCTGCAGAACACATGCTGCTGTCTGTCATCGCCGCGTTCCACACATGATTTGCAGCAGGAGGAGGATCAGCAGGCGTTAGGCCCACCGCCGACATGCTTCAGATCTCCCGCAACCCAACAGAGTCCAGATACAACTCTGATTCTGAACTCTGGAGTCGAGTTTCTCTGACCTGCAGAAACCCCGGAGAATCTAATAATACCTGGAATACTCTCCCAGCAAACGTCCAGCTTGGTATGTTTATCTAATAGGAATACCTTTTTGGTTGGTGCAGCTCTGTTCTCAGGCTTGTCGTCATGTTGGGGTCATCATTTGATTGATGACTCGGTAAATAATCTGATCTGTATGGAGCCCCTAAAGAGAGGGGTACTGAATAAATACAAATCTGGTGCTCGTGCACATGAAACTTTTGGAAATCTCAGTCTCACAAAGACGGCAAAAGACAATCAAGTTATGAGACAGAATAGCCAAAACTTTCTAGCACACACCCACAATTCTTTCTAGTGATCAAGAGAAACTATCATGTGCACTTTAAAAACCTTTCTCCTGAGCACAGGGTAGTGCATGTGTGCATGAGATCGTTTTTTCTTGCACACCTGAAAGTGATTTTTTTTTTTTTATACAAGGGGAGGCTGTGGCTAAATGGTAGAGTCAACCGTCTACCAACCAGAAGGTCCGGGATTTGATCTCCAGATCCTGCAGCCAAATGTCCGATGTGTCCTTGCAACAAGCTAATGTTCGTCCTCTTGATCTTCCCTCCAGCCTATTAAAGGTATCAAGACCATGCGGCAACCTCCGGTGTTGAAAAGTGAAGCTGATGCTGAAATGCAAAAACCTGCAGTTCCCTGAGTGTCCACTAGAGGCTGGCTGCAGAAGCACAGGAAGGCACATACACACCCATTCTAAAAAGCCTGTTTTTACAGCAGAGATTAACATGTTTACAGCCTGGTTAAAAAAAAACAAATAGGTCTGATTAGCTCATGTCTCAATCGACACACACTGTACGGGGGGGGGGGGGGGGGGGTAAGAGATATTCACAATAAGGCGAAAAGAAACGCATTAACCCATGAGGAGCCAGACGATCAAAGAACATTGATGACACTTAAGCCCCGTTTCCACCAAGCAGTTTGGTACAGTTCGTTACGGTAAACCCTGAACTTGCTTGCGTTTCCTCAGCCGACCGTACCCTTATTTGGTAAGCGGAGTGTAAGCCAGATGGAGATAGTCGCGTCAGCTGTGATAGCAGGACATCATAGCAGCCACACACAGAGTAGCCCGCTATTAATTAAGTTAAATGAAGAAGAAGAAAGGGACCCTTTAGGGACAGATCGGTACCCTTGGCACACCAACAGAAGGGTACCAAAAAAATAGGACGGTACAGATCCCTTATTTTGGTAACATTCCCAACTTTGACGGTGGAAACGCTCATAAATGTGTACCATACTGAACCGGACCGCTTGGTGGAAACGGGTGGTTACATAGCCTCTTTGTTTTTATTTAGAAAAAGTTCTTCATCCTAACCAGCAAAGCGTACATTAGAATTAGCACCTCAGTACTTTGACTTGTGCAATAACAACAAAGTTGAACTAAATCTAAATGTAGCTGCATCAAGTTGATTGTTGTCCTCTTGGAAAGATTCATCAATTCTAACAACTCTGTAGGAAAAAAAGCTGCAAACATGACGTCCTCTCTAAAGTGTTTCTGTATGTTGGTATCTATTAGCCTCCTGCTGCGAGATAACACACTTTAATACGTTTATATGTACACAGAGAGCTATAAAAATCAGCTTAACGTTGCATAAGACTCAGAGACACACGAGTCGTCGTTCTGATATGTCGGGTTCTTTACAGAAAAGCTCCCCTGCAGAGGAGGATTATGTTCTTTACAGTGAATCAGCACAGGGATCACTGTTAGCTGCACTGTTAGCAACACGCCTTAATTCAAGTTCAGAGGTGTGTCATGTTGTCACAAACAGCTGTTTCATAAAGACCCCCATGACCCCTGAGTGACCCCGGGCTCTCCTGCAAGACACACAAAGTACACACAGAGTACACACAGAGTACACACAGAGTACACACAAAGTACACACAGAGTACACACAGAGTACACACAAAGTACACACAATGTACACACAGAGTACACACAGAGTACACACAGAGTACACACAAAGTACACACAGAGTACACACAGAGTACACACAAAGTACACACAAGGTACACACAATGTACACACAGAGTACACACAGAGTACACACAAAGTACACACAGAGTACACACAAAGTACACGCAGAGTACACGCAGAGTACACACAGAGTACACATAAAGTACACACAAAGTACACAGAGTACACACAGAGTACACACAAAGCACTCACAGAGTACACACAAAGTACACACAATGTACACACAAAGTACACACAGAGTACACACAGAGTACACACAGAGTACACATAAAGTACACACAAAGTACACACAGAGTACACACAAAGTACACACAGAGTACACACAGAGTACACACAGAGTACACATAAAGTACACACAAAGTACACAGAGTACACACAGAGTACACACAAAGCACTCACAGAGTACACACAAAGTACACACAATGTACACACAAAGTACACACAGAGTACACACAAAGTACACACAGAGTACACACAGAGTACACACAGAGTACACATAAAGTACACACAAAGTACACACAGAGTACACACAGAGTACACACAAAGTACACACAGAGTACACACAGAGTACACACAGAGTACACATAAAGTACACACAAAGTACACACAGAGTACACACAGAGTACACACAGAGTACACATAAAGTACACACAGAGTACACACAGAGTACACATAAAGTACACACAAAGTACACACAGAGTACACACAGAGTACAGTCTGTGGTCAAACATTTGAAACTCTCTAATTTAAATTGATTATCAGAGTTCGGCGAGTAATTACAGCAGAGAATGAGGGGCTTTGGCTTAGAGCAACAACAGTGTGTGTGTGTGTGTGTGTGTGTGTGTGTTTGTGTGTATGTGTGTGTGTGTGTGTGCGTGTGCGTGTGTGTGCGTGTGTGTGTGTGTGTGTGTGTGGAAATATGCAGAAAAGCTGCTGTATTTTTCCATGTTCCATACCTTAAAGGAAACGAGCATTGCTTGCCTCTTGCTGAGAATAATAAAGACAGACCTCTCAGAGAGAGAACATTAATCTAAATCTTGCAGACCAACAACAGAGGAACCTTTCATCCAAAACCTGACAGGGGGTCCACCCTCATGCTCAAAGGGTCTTGGTCCAACATAAGTGGCATTCACAGCAACTGGAATGTATTCTCAGATCAGAATATATTTCATTGTTATGGACTACAAAGAATGTAATTTGTACAAAACAACAGAACATTCTTTATGTGAGTTAAGTGACTGTCTTAAAAACATCTCAAAGAGACTCTGGGCCTGATTCACTAAGGATGGATTGTGGAATCATTTGCTCCCATTGTCTGCTCCATGTTAACGTCTAACTCAGAAAGCATACAGAGTTAATAAAAACCTTGCGCAATGTGACGCTATGCGCTAACTAAAGATTGCTAATATTACCATGCTCACAGAACAATGCAACTCGCTGCTTGCGCTTAACGGTGTTTAATTATGGTGCATTCCAATTTTGATAACTCCTTACTTGAACACGAGTGAAGAGGGGTTGGAGGTGGAGGTACACGATGTCCTGAGATACAGGTTGGAGGGGAGCGGAGGCTTCAGGATGGAGGAGGCGTGACCAAACAGCAGTTTGTTTTGGTTTCATGCTGGAGCTCAAGGGCGACATCTACTGGATCAAAAAGTGGCTCATTCTGCCTTTAAAGCATGCCTGTAATTATTCCCAACATCTGTCTGCAATGGTTACGTTCACTGTTGTCCACAAACACATTTTAACTTCAGTTTGGCACCTTCTCACCCTTTTGCTGTGTCACTGTTTGGGTTATACCCCAAATATCAATCTTGTCTCGTTGTTTTGACTAATAACAAAGGTGTTACTTTCAGACTCACCTCTCAGATGCCCAGCCAGAGGGAAGTCTGAGTGTGAAGTGAAAGATGAGCACAGAGCCCCCTCAAGCCTGAAACATATCCCTTATCCAAACTATTGTTCTTGGCACTGAGGGGAGGTAGAAGTTGGATGGATGACAGTTTGGATTGTTTTTTCATCGTTCTGTCAACCTCAAGGCGAACGTCAACGACTGAGGTGTGTGAATTTGTTGACTCACTTGATTCCAAGAAATAAAAGAAGCAAAGTCTGCGAGAACATTTGGGCTGAAACTTTAATTGTTGCAGCAAATTTATGAAACATGTCTGCCAGTGATGTTGTTTTTGGTCTGGTCTATTGGACTTGGAGTGGTATGGGAATCACTCCCATGATTCCCCGCCAGCCTTGACATCATCTTTTGTGGTTGTTTGGATTGAGAGACCCCTGGCGGCTGAATTTACATACTGTTGTCATCAAGAGAGAATCAAAGTTTCTGTCTCAGTTAGGAGATCAGTAAGTCAAGATCTCGAGAAAAACAACCAGAAAATAGTTGTGCGAGGTCGCAGGGGGCTGGGGAGAGGCGGGGTTACACCCTGGACTGATCACCAGCCAATCACAGGGCTGACATATAGAGACAGACAACCAGACACGCTCACATTCACACCTACAGACAATTTAGAGTCAGCAGTTAACCTAACGGGCATGTCTTTGGACTGTGGGAGGAAGCCGGAGTACACGGAGAGAACCAACACATGGACGAGGAGAACATGCAAACTCCACACAGAGAGACTCCTGTCAGACGGGGATTCAAACCAGGAACCTCCTCGCTGTGAGGCGCTAACCACTGAACCACCCTGCTGGTGGTAAGTCTGGACGAGATGAAAACAGAAACTATAAATAATTTCATAATTATTATATCCTTAAGCGTTTTCATCAGAAAACTTGAAACTGAACTTTTTTAATCCCATCCCTTTTTCAATTTGCCGTGCTGCTCGTGAGCATCACAGGTTGACAGATTTAGTAATCAGAGGCGTGAATTTCAGCTGATTTCATTTCTTCCTGTCTGTGGCTGATATCGCGGCGCCTGCAGGCCGCTCTGAGTTCTGCTCTCATTAGGCAGCGTTTACCTCCTGAGTGTTTGTCTGCGGGTATTTGCATTGCAAATTAATTTCTCGCAGTGTCTGAGCACATTTACATGAGGTTGTTCTTTGGCACAGACGTCTCCAGGCTGCACTGATGCTGATTTCTGTGTGTGTGCGCTCAGGCTGAAATGGTTTTGCATGTTATTTTCCCCCGATGCTCGCAGCATAATTTTTACAGAGTGGTTTCCAATCGGACGACTGCACACACAGACCGATATCACGCATCCGTGTTAGAGCTGTGCAACTATTAATGCGCGTCATTTTGAATGACCTGAGTCGGCATTAAAACTCAGAGGGAATCAACCTCACTTTTATTAACATCTCTCTCTCCGTTAATCTGGTCACAAATCTGGTTGTAATCCGTCTTTTCTTGGAGTCATTCCAAATCAGAGTTGGCTCTCTGCGGGTCCAAAGGATGTCGACGTTGATCGTTCTCTGAGAGCTGTTGGACAAACAGCCCGAGAGAAGAGACATTTTGCTTGGATAGTTGTTAGCATACTAATGCTACACTATACTGTATATCAGCTTTAAGTCATTAAATGTAAAGTATGATAGGAACGCTGTGTTTATGGAGCATCTTTCTTTCTTTTTTAAGATTTATTTTTGGGCTTTTTGTGCCTTTAATGTAGAGATAGGACAGTGGATAGAGTTGGAAATCAGGGAGAGAGAAAGAGAGTGGAGTGACATGCGGGAAAAGAGCCACAGGTTGGTTTGAACCTGACCTGGTTTGAACCTGACCGCTTGGAGGACTGCAGCCTCCATACAGTTTTAGTTTTCGTTTTCGTTTTTTATTTTATTTTCGTGTCATACATACATCCATATGCCCAGCCCGCATTGGCTTACATGGCACCATAAATTAAGAACGTTCCCAGATCAGAGTGCACTAGGTAAGCTATATTCATTCTCAAGAAACAAAAAGAGAAAGCAAGAAGTCAAACTAATTAAACAGAATATCTGAACACAGCCATTCCAGTTTCTGCACATCTGTACGCCCCAATATTTCTGATTTTACTTCATGAAACAATAATTATTTTAAATCATCATATTTTATACAATGCAAAAGAAAATGGGACTCCATTTCAACTTCGTCCAACTCACACATCTCACAAAGTCTGTTTTCTACTGGAATATTTTTGAATCGACCAACTTCAATGGCCAGAGAGAGAATACCAGATCTTAACTGTGTGACCAAGGATCTTTGGCTTCTAGATAAACGACACGTAAAATATAACTCGGGCATAAAATTATTTTTGATCTGTACTTATGTCCTTAGTTTAGGCTTGGACAAAACGTTTTCATACATGGGGCGTGCGCACAAACCACTGCCTCACCAGCGCCCCTATAGAGCATCTTTGACCCAAAAATATGAAATCAGTTCAGGCATTCTTCCTACATGTTTCTGTTATCATAAGCGTCTTACGTATTTTCAGAAGAAAGAGAAGCATTTCATGAGCAAATAAACTAAATTGGACGTCAATCTTTAGATTTTAAGTCCTTATCTTATGAAGGAGTCATAGTGTTCACAGCATGTTCATATAACGCTGCAGAAGAAACTGCTCCACAACAAAAACCTCACAGAAAGTTTGTAAGTGTTGATGTTCCTGCAGGAATGTGACCATCCATCATCCTGACATCCAGTCTGCAGGGGGGAGGGGGAGGGGGGGGGGGGGGTGCAGACCAAATCTGATGGTTTGAGAAGATGGGACAAAGAGAGACACACACACACACAGAAACAAACACACACACACACACACACACATGTGCACAGACACAGATAGACACAAGGCTTTCTATGGCCGGTCACATGTGGAGGGCCCATGTGGAGGTCCCATGGAGGTCAGTGGGGAAAAAAAAGTTGAACAAGGAGGGAGCAGGCTCGGACATTTGACCCCAAC
Source organism: Labrus bergylta (assembly GCF_963930695.1). Lineage (NCBI taxonomy): Eukaryota > Metazoa > Chordata > Actinopteri > Labriformes > Labridae > Labrus > Labrus bergylta. The sequence goes on from NC_089199.1 coordinate 24,649,155, forward strand.
AAGAACTCGTTAACAAACTTATTTCAGTCAGCTCCAAAGGCTGATGGGGGAGCCAGGCAGAGGGAGCTAATGTAAGCCAGGAGGCTATGTGCTAACAGTACTGTGCATCAGCAAATGTGTATATCCTGGGAGGGCAAAATTGACCGGGCCTTTCAGGGGACCACACTCACAAACAAACATGCTGCCCTGGTCTCTACTGGCAGCAGCAGAGAAGCGAGACAGCTTCCAAGAGAGAGTGGGAAGAACAGGAATAAGAATGTGTGTGTGTGTGTGTGTGTGTGTGTGTGTGTGTGAATGACTAGCTGTAACCCCGCCTCTCACCCAATGACAGCTGGGATCAGCTGGTCATGATCCGCTCTGGCCACCCGTGACCCCGTATGGGATAAGTGCTATACTGTAGATAATGGATGGATGGATTTCATGTAACACACTACTTCAGGTATATTCACATGTGTTACCTGGGGAATCTAAATGAAATGTTCCTGTTGGTCTTAACAGAGGGGGAAATAAAACATCAAAAATCACTGTGGTTGCATTATTTGGAGGATTTGTTGGTATGAACCATGCTAACTCTCTGACCTCCACCTCCTCTGGTGACAGACAGAAACAGAAGTTGTCGAATAAAACTGTTCTAAAGTCTGGAAAGAAGTTCTGATGACGTTTTCTGCCGCCTTTATTTTTCTCTCTCTCTCGGGTGTTTTTCTGTCCGACTGTCGTGTTTCTCTCTGCTCTCGTTTCTCTCTGCTCTCTTTAAAGTCTCTATTCTTTCACTCTTTCTTCATGTCTGACGTCACTCTGAGGACACAGAGAGCAGGCGTAAAGTGAACTTGATATTATCCTCTCTAGTCTTTTTTTCACCAAGCATCATGCATGGCACCTGTGCACATGCATTAAAACCTAATCCATCACAACAGCTGACTCTCTGCGGGGGCATTTTACAGGAGACACCTGTCAGTGGTAAATGGACTTGAGCTTAAACTGCAGGTCAAACCTACACATTCATACACTGATGGCAGAGGCTGGTGTGTAAAGAGTCCATCAGTATTAACTCATCCATTCATCTCCAGGTCATTTTGTTCTCGGTCGTTCTGTAGCTGTAATGTCCCACAGCTCTGAAACGTCATGTCTCCCTCCCTTCACGTAACACCACTCATAAAGAAAATAAATCTATTCTTCACTTACAGTCAGCTCTCTTGACATTACAGACTTTCTTCTCTAAGAAATTATGACCCTGAATTCAGCATCAGGTAGAGAGACGGTTTAACACAGCCACTAAACAAAGCAGCAAGAGAATGACAAACGGAGTCACTAAGGGGAGAAGTGTAGAATCATTATGTGAAGATTATAAATCAAAGGGGATGATGGCATGGTGAGCTGGTATAACTGGCTGTTAGGAGGCTGGAAAGCTTTAATGACTCACACCATCATGACCAGTTGATGCTTTTAAACATAAACAACATACCAGGAAACAGAAGAAAGCAGCGAACGGGATCTAAATCTTGTTTTTCTCCTCCAACCTGCACCATATTAAGTTTTGTACTCCAGCTACGTTTGAAAACATGTAACACGGCTCTGACAACAACACAGTCAGCGGGACTCGAGCTTCTCACTCATTGTAGACAGTCATGACTCAGAGACACGTTTACACAGGATAGACTTGATTTATGAAACATTTATGTGGAACATGTCGCACATTCTCCCTTTAATGACTCTTGAATGCAATCATGCTAGTTTAGAACGATCATTTAAGTTTGCTTTTCTTGGTAAAAGTCTAAATCAAAAGGTTTCAGTTTTAGGAAAAATGTTTCGTTTCACACTTCGTCTGTTCACTCTCTCTCTTGTCTACATAGGAAGTGAAATATTTGCATATAACCAATCTCTTTATTTTCATTGATTTGCATCGGTCACCACTTTGAACTCTCTGAACCTGATGTAATTCAAAGACAGAGAGCAACCGAGACACAACCAAAAACAAATTCACCTTTTTCTAAATCCAGAATATAACTTAACCCTCGTAATGTCCTCCCGATTCCTATACACCTGCTGTCCTCTGGGGTCAAAATGACCCCGTCTGGTTTGACTGTAACTTATGCACCTTCTTCATGATTTTGCACGTCAGCATCGGCCTCATTTTTCAACGCGGGATGTTGACGTTTGGCATATTTACTGTAGGTACTTTAGGAGCAACCGCAAAGCATGCCCCTGCACATTCCCATTCAAAAACTGCACCGTGAAAGTTAAAGGTCGAACTCAAATATCACCAGCATGTTTGTTGCAAAGTTATGTTATAACAGAGAAACCGATGGGGGTAATAACAATGTCTAATTGTAAATCAAACGGAACAATGTTGCCTTCAAACCATCCATTCTTCAGTGGCACAATCAGTTTCAGTTTGGATTCAGCATGGTGCCCTAAAGCTCTGAAAACAAAGCTTGGATGAATAGCAGCATGGTACAAATACATGTGGGAAAGAGCATGGACACACACCGCAGGGCTCCGACTCGTCAGTCTTAAGAGTCTGTGGTAGTGAGAGAATCAAAGTTTTATAAACAGCTGAGCATCTGAAGAGTTTCACTGAAATATAAAACCGCCTTTATCAACAACCAGAGAACAACAGGAACAGAGTGTCTCAGCCTGCAAGAGCTATTCAGTCACTTGATACTGCACGTCGGGAGGTCGATGAAATGAGATAACAACCATGAGAAACACAGAGACGGTTACATTTGACAGTGAAACACTCAGAGCAGGAGGTCACATTTTTGAAAAACTAGTCTCTCATGCAGTTGGCTTTAGTCCTTGATAACTTGCCTGACAATTCCTTCAGTCTCAGCTCCAATCATTTATCAGACGCTTTAATCCAAAGAGACCAACATCACAGAGTAAGAACAACACGAGCAAGGAGAGAGAGAGGAAGAGACAACGACAGGAAGTGCAAACAAACAGCTTAAAGTCAGACAGGTCACACAGGTGCTGACAGGAAGTGAACAGAGGCAGAGCACAGGTGCTGACAGGAAGTGAACAGAGGCACAGCACAGGTGCTAACAGGAAGTGACCAGAGGCAACAGTATTAACTCATCCATTCACACACTGATGGTAGAGGCTGCTGAGTAAAGAGTCCATCAGTATTAACTTATGTGTAGCAGAGGGAGCAACTTGGGGTTAAGTGTCTTGCCCAAGGAAACATCGAACATGGGGCTGCAGGAGCTGGGGATCAAACCCCGAACCTTCTGGTTAAGGACGACCGACTACCACTGAACCACAGCCGCCACCGTCTCTTTATCATTTTAAATGACAGTGCTTTGACCTTGGACTGAATTCTTGGCATCTGATATGACTTCTAAACTTCTGGAGGGAAATGAACAAAGGACCTACAAAAACACTGATTCCCAGCATGCCCTGCAGCACCTCAAACCTAGGTGTGAGGCGTGTAGGGGAACCTGGACTCAATTCTGACATTGGAGCAGATCTGGGGGATAACAGCAGGGAGTCCCAGACTATAAAAGCTCTGGTCTCCCATCGTTCCTGGTCTCTAATATCTCTAACATCCAAGGACATATGTCTCAACCTCTCTACTTCAACTGCACGTGTTAAAGTCTTTTTGCGCACAGTGAGCAACCAGCTGGTCGAGTTTTCTTCATTGAACGCCATCGGACAGGAGCGCAGGTACACCATCCAGCCCTTTGTGTGAGCAGAGGCTCCAGTCTGTAACACTGTTTTCATTTGTCACCGCTGTCTTCAGTTACCTGCTGTCCTTTACCTGAAGCTGACGGGCCGGGACGGGAGACAGGAGACAGGAGACAGGAGCGTGCTGGGGAAAGTGATCCGCCGCCTCAGTGTAACTACATGAATAAGAGAAGAGAGGAAAGCAGTGAAAGCCGTCAGTCAGCAGAGTGTAAAGTTATATGTGCAGGGCTGCTCGGCTGACGGCTGAAGTGGATGGACATGTCGGGTAAACGTAGACGAACACAGCCACTGACTGACACCAGAGCTCAGTCTGAGACATTAAACCACCCCAACACTGTCTGCTTTAGGTCGTTTAGGGTCGCCGCAACAGAACAGTTGACCCAAATGTGTGTTCTGTTTAACGGCCAGCAGGGGGCGACTCCACTGGTTGCAAAAATAACTTCTGGGCGAACTTCTTATTTGATTTATTCGCTCAGTAAACAGTCTCAGAGCTCCTCAAAACATGTGTGTGAAGTTTCTTGTTCTAAATCCACTCTGATCCTGTATTTGATCATGCCTATAAATCGCTCTATTTCAGCCCTGCTCAGAACAGGCTGTTTCTGTGTCTGTACCTTTAAATATGTAAATGAGCTGTGTCTGACCACGCCCCCTCTCTAGAAGGGCTTGGGTGTACTCGGGCTTTCTCGCTCCATGTCCTATTGTTTACGGTGAGAAGGCAGACTCAGAGGGCAGAACAAACACCTAGCTGTGGGAGTGTCAACCACCTGGGGGAGGGGTTACTGCCCTTTGTGATGTCATGAAGGGAAAATCTCCAAACGGCCTGTTTGAGCACACATTTTCTGAAAAGTGGAGCATGCAAAAGATGGAGAGGATGGACTTTTCTTATCATTGTGGGTTTGTTGACAGACTAGAGACACATTTAGAACAACATGATGAAGTGTGTTTTGCAGAATTTGTGACCTTTAAAGACTGACTATATTATTGGAAAATTAACCCTAAACATCTACATGGCCAGAACTCACAGGAAGACAGACAGTGTGACGGACGGTAATAACTTCAAGTGTATGACTAAAAAATGAAGGTACACATGTAGAAAAAGCTTGAACAAGAGGAATCAGATATTCTCCCAAAATAAATAATCCCCGCTGTCAAATCTTTTGTATGTTTTATCCCTGGACTTCATTCCTCTGCCTGCTGAGAGCCTCATATGAGAGGATATTAAGTTATCAGTTTAAATATGAACATGAGGGGACGAAGAGGTTAGATCCACACAGAGCTCTGCAGGGAAGCCACGTTTAACTGGCTGTGTGTTTGTGTGTGAGAGAGAGAGAGGACCAATGAGGGAGCGGAACATTGAGTGCATTGTTGTGAGACTGGATGATCTGTGTGTGTTTTATGTATTATTAGAAGTGATTTGCAGCCACTTTTTGTGCTTTTTATTTGAAATATTCATGTTGATAACATTTTTGGTCACCATGACCAATCATTGGTTTGTGGGATGTATCTCTAAGCATGCAGTGTGTCACAGTTATACAACTAAACAAAAGGTAGAAGGACCCACATGCAGAACCACAAAGGATTTATTAATTGTCACATACTCTGCTAAATCCACCTCACCATGTTTTTATAACACTAATATGTGTCTCTAGTTTGTCCTAGGAAGAGAATATGTGACCTTCAAACGAAATGCAAAACAAAAGGCTTACTTGTTTCTCTGAAAGTCCAAATCTGCAAATGAAACCATTTAGGTAAAAATACAAATCATAAGCGCTCATATAAATCCACAACACTTGGACACTTGGAGAAGGTACAATCAGGGTGCAGGGGCACACACACAAAGGAAGGAACTAAAACACTGAGGCAAGAATTACAAAATAAAACAGGAAACACTAAAGACAGGACAAGAGAACGACAGGTTGTGTTAGAGAGTGTTGGGTAAAATAAGCCAACATAATATCACAATAAATATGGCTTCAATTTTCTGGTCTGGTCTTATCCTCGAATATGTTAGTCCATGGAGGATGCACAAGATACATCCTTTATGGCCCAAAAGCTTAGGATGTATTTGAATTATCTTTCAGAAACAGGCAGCGTGCGACCAGTCTCCACATGCGTCCTTGAAAGGATGCAGCCCCTGAATTGAGACCAAGCAGCAACCTCTGGTGTTGAAAATGTGATTTCAATGTGATTTACACAAAAATATGATTAAGACACAGGTAGCCTAGTGGTTAGTGAGTGTCCTCTAAGGGGGCAGCCTGGGTTCAGGTCCAACCTGTGGCTCCTTTTCCTGTGTTGTTACCCCCCTTCTCTCTCTATCTCTCCCTCTCCCAGGTTTCTGACTCTGTCCACTGCCCTGCGTCTTTAAATAAAGACATAAAAGTCTGAAAATAAATCTTTAAAAAAAAGTCTGTACATAGGATTTGATTTGATCCTCGATATAAAAAACAACAAACGGGTTAAAAAAAGAGCGACTGAGCTGTGTTTAAACACTCGGACTCCCAAAGGAGGGATGTAGGTCACCTGTAATCAGACCACACATCAGTCTGTGTGTGTAAGGGGGGCTGGACACACACACACACACACACACACAGACGAGGGGAGCACTCAGCCGTGATGAGTGTTCTGACCTGTTAACCTGTGGAGGGGGAAGAGGATCAGCTCGCTGCAGGGGGTTATGGGTAACAAAAGACAAAAAGAAAGAGCAGAACTATAGAAAGTTCACTGGAGCGTAAAGGTGTGCTGTCAGGAGCATTCCAGACGACGTGCTGATTCTGTTCACCAGACAAACGACATGCCAGGAGCCTCTTCTTACTCCAATGATCTCTTTATAAATCTGAAATCATTCACGCAGATCTGAAAGATTCTACATTTCAAATCGTATCAGGATGAATTCAGAACATTGAAACATAGATTTGTTGACTTAATATGCGACTGATTATTCTCTTGGTTCAAAAGCTGTTAGTGTTAACTTCTCAGAGAAGGTAGGCGGTTTTAAGGCACCCCTACACGGCCGTTTTGGACGCCCCAGTGATGGAAGCGGTTGAGAGAACTGGTTCAGATAGAAGTGATTGTACCCGACCTAAAAAGCCTCTGCATGTTTCTAATAAGCTCCACGAGCAGAAACGTGCTCAAACTAGGATCAATATTGGAGATGCTTTTGAAAAATGGAGAGAGGTTAGAACGCATTTAGATGTGCAAGGTGGATGAGAGATATAGAGTTGTTGTTTTTTGCGATATACCTAAAAAGTTTTTAAGATTTCAAAGCAGTGGCTGAAATAGATGGACTTTTGTTTTCCCCTAACTTGAACTGACATCAAAAAGTGTCAAAATGTGATGCATTGGGGCCTTTTTTCAGGAATGTTTTCTTTTTTCTTGTCACGCCAATTTCTCACACCAAACTGTGCAGTTCATTGATTTCAGCACTGAGTGTCCCGAGCGCAGAAACTCTCTCTGGGTCCGGGGTCGCTTTGTACTGGCGAGTTCCTGGCGGTGCGGTGGGGGCCCAGAGGACTTGTTGTGTTCATCTCTCTCTGGCGAGGTTTTCAGCGGTGCTGCCTAGAAAGCAGCCAGTCCTGTGGTGAAGAGTTAAAAAATTCACTACAGTCTCGTGCATAAGGCTCATTACCGACCCCGACCCAGACACTTTGTCAGCACCGTCACACTGGAACCAAAAACAGAGAATGAAAAATGTTCCCAGAGGGAAAAAACCAAAGCTGCCACAAGCATGCAGAGCGGCTAACTGTGAGGACGGCTAAAGATAGAGCCAATGCCTAAAACAGAGCCCCAACCAGACCAAAACTCTCATCATTCGTTTGACCAGGCCACACAAATACCAACATGACGGTTCAGACTCTATGCAGACGACTCCCACGTTATCTGACTAATTTGTTTGTCTTTTGGGCTGTGGTCGTATTACTCCCAGAAAAACATCGAGAGCTTCCAAACCAAACCGCTAACATTTCAGGTTTTCTTTCTTAGATGGCCTGAAGATAAAAAAAAACACGTCTGATGTTTTGGATTTCACATTCACTTAATACGCTGTTGTTGTTTTGGTTGCATCGTGTCATTGCCAGTAAACCCGGCCGACTGTTCCAAAACCAAAATCCACAAACATCTAAATTTCCTTTTCACATGCAAGCTGCCGTTTGGTAACCAACATCTCTGTGGTCGGATAAATCCTCTCCAGACACCAGGTCCAAACTATAACTTTTAAAGCAGCTCAAACTATGAAACAAAAAAAAAGAGTCAATGCCAAACCGTGCACCTGTTTTTCCTTTCATGCTTCTCAAACTGTCTGTCACAAGGAAACCTGATGTTTTTACTCATAGCTGATCATAACATTGTAAATTGGTCTGGTAGCTGGAGAGGTTCCAGATCACTTCCTGAGCACTGCCGAGGTGCCCTTGAGCAATGTACTGACCCCCCCACCAGCTCAGGAGCACTCACTGTGTGCAGCCCCTCAATCGGAGGCCAGAAGTGGTTGTTGGGACGACACAGTCCGATGGTGATGGCTAGGCGTCAGGGACGTCGGGTGGTATTAGTGCCAGATCACCTCGCTGAAGGTTGGGGAAGCTCCATCTACTCTAGAACCTGGCTTCTGCTGCCGGGACAAGACCTCCTGAGCTTCATACAAAGTATAATCTCCCCTTTCCCTTTTCATCCCATTTATTATTTCTTATCACTGTGTAATGTCTTTGTTTGTTTAAGGCTACAGTAGTCTCAGAATCTTTTGTCTTTACTGTCCTCCTACTTTATGTTTTGTATCATCTAGCGGCACTTGCTCTGTTTTCACCAGCTCGTTCACTTCTCCCCTCACAGATGGTTCTCTGTAGTGGACTACATATTGAGCTCACCAGCACAATAAAAGCTCCACTGTGGGACACCACTCGCTGTCTTTCTGCACGCCATGAATGACGTCACTGGAGGTTGCTGCTTGGTTAGAACATGCATATGTTGAGACACCTTTTAATCAGCCTTAAAGACAGCCACAGGCCAGCTGTCCAGACTAGAGGACAAGTCCGACCTTTTGCAAAACGTGTATCTTGTTCAGCCCAACCTTAAATCATCAACATCAAGGTTTGTGCAGTGTGTGATTAGCCAACCGGCTGCCTTGTAGTTTGTTGCATAAAACAGTCAAAGGAAAGCATCTGCAAATAAGGATCTTTGGTTTTTATGTGCTCACAGCAACGTAAAGCATGTTGTTATTCTCGTATTAAAAGGCAATGCAAATGAGACCACTGCAGAGACAAGGCTCAGCTGGTCACTTCAACCAAATCAGGTCAGTGCAGAAGTTTCTCTCCCGCTCGCTCAGGACGGTCAGGTGATTTTTGCTTAAAGGTAAACAGCTGCGCAAGCTCCAGATGCCACTCTGCAGAACGGTCCAACGAGCAGCGTCCATCTGTCTGTCCACATTTACACCTCAGTGGCTCTGGGAGACTTCCTGTTGGGCACTCACACATTTTTATTTCTGACTGCAACTTTTAGTTCTTCGTCTCTCATCTCTTTTTCTCAAAGATCTGTTTTTCTCTTCCGCATCTCTCTCTCTGTTTTACAATCAATCACAGGAGAAAAGAAAAGCTGATGGATGAAAGGGAAAGAGAAAAAGAAGTGACATTCCTGGAGCTTTGTTTGCATCCACACTCCCCTCCCTGAAGTTCTCCTCCTCGCCTCCTCCTCCGCCGCCGGCCTCTGAGGTGAACCACGTCGTTAACTGCGGTCCAAACCTCGAAGGCTGTTTCTCGTAGACCTCGTGGCGGCACAGTGACAGCCTGGGAGAACGACTGCCACAAAGCTTCACAGTGAAAACAGCTCCGTCAAGCAGCAGCTCAAACCTCCAGGAGGTTCTGTGACCACTTTAGGTTACAGCTAATCAGAGCGTTTAAAAAGAGAAATTATTGTTACCACAGAGCGAGGAGGTAACATCCTGTTGAAGATTCAGTTCCATCAAAACAATCCACTTTCTCTTATTTTCATCATGAGTGTAAAAACATTTATAGTAAAGTTAATGAAATATATGAAATGAAAAGAAAGAAGAGGCAATCTTCATTCTGATCTTAAAGGAGCAGTATGCAACTCTGAGCCCTAGTGTTTAAAATGGGTACTGCAGTCTAAATTCTAAACATTGTAGAGAGCTGTTTCCCCCCGCCCCCTCCTCTCTAGAGTGGATGCTCACACAGGTTGCCATGTGGTGAACACTGAAGCTTCAGTGTTTAGCCAGCTCTGCATCGGTCTGTAAACCTTTCTGCGTTCTAACCTCTCTCCATTTTTCAAAAGCATCTCCAATATTGATCCTAGTTTGAGCACGTTTCTGCTCATGGAGCTTATTGGAAACATGTAGAGGCTTTTTAGTTTGGGTACAATCACTTCTATCTGAACCAGTTCTCTTGCCCGCTTCCATCGCTGCAACACCTGCTGGTTTGACCTGATAACTGCTCTCATATCTGGCAAACCGAGGGGCGTCCAAAACAGCCGTGTGGGGGGTAGCCTTAAAACCGCCTACCTTCTCTGGTCCAAACAAATCCAGAGCATTCAGGAGCAGAATCTAAAGTTAGAAGGAGGACATACTGGCTGCTGCATTGTTGTCAGAGAAGCCAGCACTTCAACATAGCATGTTTCCTTAATGTCTGATCATATATTAAGCTCACTTCATCATTTCACTCACTACACATCTCACTGATTGGACCTTTAACTTCACTGACTGCTTTATTCCTCCAATTGTTTCATCAATAACTTTGTCTCTTCACAGTAAAATATCTCTGCTAAGTCTTTCCTATAACTTCCCTCTATTGTTTGTGACTTTGTCTGAAATGAAATGTTCTGCTCTTATATAACTTGTCTCTTCTCGTCCTCTGAACGCTCAGAGCGCTTCATACTGTGTGCCATTCACTGCATTAACACACACACATATACATTCATGCACTGATGGCGGAGCTGTCAGCCTCCATCTATTCTCATCCTCACACACACACACACACACACACACACACACACAATGACAGCACAGCCTTCACAGTTCCTTGGAGGTTTTGGTGTCTTCCTCAAAGGCTCTGGAACGTGCAGACTGCAGCAGCCGAGGTGTGAAAAGTTGTTTTTTTTTATTATTGGATGAATATTTATTCCTCTTTTGAGCCACTTCCAGCCTCCCTAAAAACTGAAACATCATCTCTGCCTCTCTCTGTGAGTCTGTTTTGTTTAGATTAATCCTCTTGGAGTGGCCTGACACTTAAAGCTCCAAACTACAGCAACAAATGATTTTACACACCAGCAGCTGATGGTGTGATCGAGCATCTTTCATCAGCTGGATCAATTCAAATTTAAATGTGGATACACAGTCTGTGATGTATCTGTCAAGCAGTAGAGTGGGTGTTTAGTCTAAGTCCTGCTGTTCTCCTCCTCGGCTCATTAAAACCTGTCAGTCATCTCTCCTGAGGCAGAGCCGGCGTCCATAATAACCCCTCCACAGGTGTGACAGGAGCAGATGGTGATCATGCAGCTGAACTTGTACTGATGTTCACCATATTCCTGAACATTTACCTCCACTGTTTTTCCACTTCCAGCAACACTCTATCTGCAGTTGCACGCTAACAATCCCCCCAAAAGAAATCCTTAAGAAACTTTCAGCAAATACTTAAAGGAGCAGTATGTAAATCTGACCCCTAGTGTTTAAAATAGGTACTGCAGTCTAAATTCTAAACATTGTAGAGAGCTGTCTCCCTCCCCTCCTCTCTACAGTCGATGCTCACGCAGGTTGCCATGTGGTGGACTCTGAAGCTTCAGTGTTTATCCAGCTCTGCATCGGTCTGTAAACCTTTCTGTGTTCTAACCTCTCTCCATTTTTCAAAAGCATCTCCAATATTGATCCTAGTTTGAGCACGTTTCTGCTCGTGGAGCTTATTAGAAACATGCAGAGGCTTTTTAGGTCGGGTACAATCACTTCTATCTGAACCAGTTCTCATGCCCGCTTCCATCGCTGCAACACCTGTTGGTTTGACCTGATAACTGCTCTCATATCTGGCAAATCGAGGGGCGTCCAAAACGGCCGTGTGGGGGTGCCTTAAAACCGCCTACCTTCTCTGGTCCAAACAAATTCAGAGCATTTAGGACCAGAATCTAAAGTTAGAAGGAGGACATACTGGCTGCTGCATTGTTGTTAGGGGAAGCCAGCACTTCAACATAGCATGTTTCCTTAATGTCTGATCATATAGTAAGGTCACTTTATCATTTTACTCACTACACATCTTAGTTGTTGGTCCTTTAACTACACTGACAGCTGGGCGTGAGGCTCGCTCTGCTTATTAGTCTCCAGTCATTGGGGGACTTAGGGGTCATCTGAAGCGACTTTATTCCTTAAGTTGATTCATATTATCGCAAACAATCCAAACAGCTTCTGCTGAAGTCTGGTGTTTTGAAACGTCAGTCCTCGTGTAGTTGGTTTCCAGGAAGCGCCGACCACTGAGTGACCAGTTAACAAAAACATGTTTTTTATTTTTCCACGCTGAAATAACTGATGTCCACTCGTCCCTGATAATCTCAGCACTGGCGACATTATCCCGCGCTTTGTCCTGTAACCGAGTGTGACAAAAAGCCTTCAGCAGTCAGACAAAGGATCCGGTGGGAAGCCAGCAGTGTGAAACTAACTTCCTCAGACACGTACAGTTTTGTTCTCGTGGTCATAACAAGCTGACGGCGGTGCAAAGTAACAGGCCGGCACATGCTGCTGCTGCTGCGTCTCCCTGTTGTCATGGAAAAAAAACTAAAGTTTCATCCAAACTGTGATCACATGAAATTAAGACGTTTTCTTCCTCACAGATGCATGCTGATGCTGACGTTTGACCTTCTGTCATTTGTGTTTCTCTGAGGCCTCACATTGCCTGCTAATACCACCTCAACACGGACACAGGTGACTGAAACACACAGACACACACACACACACACACACACACACACACACACACACACACACACACACACACACACACACACACGGTCACACAGACACGGACACAGATGACTGAAACACAGTTCAACAAACTTAAAAACAGCTTGAAGCGCCGTTAAACGGCTGAGACATGATGAGTAAACGATCTGAGAGCGAGGCTGCCGTGTGTCTGCGTCCTGCCGACCGAGCCGCAGATCAATTTCAGAGGAATTTCTCTCCCATTAGCCTCCCAAACAAAATCATTCCTACATGCGAGAGAGAGACAGAGAGAGAGAGAGAGAGAGAGGAAGAGAGAGAGAATGAATGAGAGAGGGAGAGAGAGAGAGCGGTGGAAATGACTTAAGAGGTTAAAAAATATCGAGCGAGATGTTCAAAGTTGTTGGTGTAAATCCTGTGAAGTTTTGAGAGCCTCTGTTTTGGAAAATGGCCTTCAGTCAACAGAATCCAGTCTTCCCTCAGACCAAGGTTTAAGAGAAGATCTTGAACAGCTCTCTGGTCCAGTTAAAGCTGCAGCAGGCGGCTGTGGTAACTCTGGGCAGCTCTCAGGTATGGCGGTCCGGAGTCGCCACAGAAAGCCTCTTTTCTATTCTGCAAAATGTAGAAAATCAGGAGGATTTTATTCCTTCTGTGATGATTATCACATAAGTCTGTGTGTAATACGCTCCTCTCCTCCTTCATGGGAAAAAGAAAATGTGACTGAAGCCCTCTACAATTACCTTAAGACGGCGTTAGCTGCGTGTGTATTCTGCAGATAAGATGTCAAAGCTCTGTGCAGCTTCAGTTTCCTAATACAGAGGAAACCACATAATGACAGATGAGCCTGTTGAAAGACTGAAATCACACTCTGTTGTGTGTGCAGCCGAGCGCTTCATCTGTACAATCAGTTGAAGATTCTGCTCTTTGGATGGATCTGAGCTGCCTCTTTATTTGTCATATTGGTCTCATGCTGCCTTTTTTTCTTTCCTGACATAAAAAGAGTCCTCAATAAACAAGAAACAGCACATCTTGGCCCTTCATTTAAACCATGCTCTTATTTTGAAAATCTTTCCTGACAGGGGTTAAATTAAAGAACATACAGTCACAGTTTGGTTTGGGGAACATTCAGGAGTTAGTGGTCGGTTTGAATTTGATAAATTCTTATGAATCACTTGAGAACCAGGAAGAAGTCGAGCTACAAGGTTCAACAATCTGAGAGAATCGATGTGATCATACAACCCTACAAAGTGCTTCATGTTTAGGACATTCAATTGTGAGGTTGTGGTTAGCTCTGTCCCCTCACAGCGATGAAATTATTTATAGTTTCTGTTTTCATCTCGTCCAGACTTACCACCAGCAGGGTGGTTCAGTGGTTAGCGCCTCACAGCGAGGAGGTTCCTGGTTTGAATCCCCGTCTGACAGGAGTCTCTCTGTGTGGAGTCTGCATGTTCTCCCATGTGTGGGTTCTCTCCAGGTACACCGGCGTTCCTCCCACAGTCCAAAGACATGCTCGTTAGGTTAACTGCTGACTCTAAATTGTCTGTAGGTGTGAATGTGAGCGTGTCTGGTTGTCTGTCTCTATATGTCAGCCCTGTGATTGGCTAGTGAACAGTCCAGGGGGTAACCCCGCCTCTCGCCCAATGACAGCTGGGATTGGCTCCAGCACCCAGTGACCCTGAACAGGAAAAGCGGCTAAAGATAATGGATGGATATCTGTTACAAACAGCATGAGAAAGTAAAGAACCAGAACCCACATATCGCTCCTGATTCGTCATTCACAAGAAATACAACACACACATACACACACACACACACACACACACACACACTCTGCATAATGCCATTTCAGTGGGAACTACCCTGTAAAATCTGAAAACTGCTAACAAAAAATCAAACATAGAAATGTTGCACAAACATTCTGAGAAGGGGCCATCAGTTTATTTGGCAGCCGTGTATAAATCTGATCAGCTGTGTTTAAAACTTAATCACCATTTTCTGCAAAATCCAAACCACTGGCGAAAAAGCAAACATCTTTTTTTTGGCCCCTGGATTCGTGTTCTTGGCATTAGAAGTTCGCTCGGAAAAGTAATTAGGAAACTCTGATGTAGACACACAACTCCTAAAACTGAGAACGAAAAACAATGCTTTCAAAGGTGTTACCAAAACACAGGACAAGAACGTGAATGTAACGCTCAGGGTATAAAAAGCAATTATTCCTGCAGACACAGAGCACACACACACACACACACACACACACACACACATCCACTTACACACACACACACACACACACATACACTTACGAGCACCCACACACAGACACATACTCACACACACACACACACACACACACACCGACACACACACACACACACACATCCACTTACACACACACGCACACGCACACACACACATACACTTACAAGCACCCACACACAGACACATACTCACACACACACACACACACACACACACACACACACACACACACACACCGACACACACACACACACACATCCACTTACACACACACACACACACACACACACACACACACACACACACACACACACACACACACACACACACACACACACACCGACACACACACACACACACACATCCACACACACACACACACACACACAAAGTAGGCCACATGTGGAGTGTACAGTATCCAGTCAAACAGAAAGAAGATCGCAGGGATTTAGAAATGAGATCACGTGTGTGTTCTGCCCAGCAGCCGTGACATGAAGTTATGTAACACACGAGAGACACACACACACACGCACACACACACACACACGCACACACACACACACACACACACACACACACACACACACACATATAACTCTACTCTGTTAAACTGTCCAGCATGTCAGCACACTCGGGGGAACGAGTGAGAAACTGAATCTGATGAGGACCCCCTCTTTCTGTTTCTGCACGTGAACCAGGACGCTGGAGGACGCACAGAAAAGGCTGAACTCGAGTTTTCTCGCAGGAGTCTGCAGAAAAGTTCAAATGTAAACAGTAAATGGACTTGAGCTTGTATGTTTATTTTCTAGTCTTCTGACTCCTCAAAGTGCCTTCACTCCGCAAGGTCACACGTACACATTCATACACCGCAGACGAAGCAGCAGGAGCAACTCAGGGTTAAAGGCAGGGTTGGTCATTTACTCCAGATCTACTTTTTCAGATGTTGGTTGAAATTGTCTTTAGGTCCTTACATCTGTACCAGTTGTAAGTCTGTAAAAACTTAAATCAATGTCTGCCACGAGGTACCAATCTGATGAACCAATCACACGCCTCCCTGTCTCCTTGCTCGCTCTCTACCTCTTGCGTGCTCTAGCCCACACTCAAAGCGCGTCACCGATGACGGAGTTTATACTGTAAAATACTGAACGAGACATGAGACGACGTAGTTTCTACACAATGCAAGTGATGAGCTGAGACGGCGCTCGTGCATGTAAGTGAGGGGGCGTGGCTTTAGAGGGAGCGGGGGGGGGGTGCAGACGGGGCACTGAGGGAATGCTACTTTCAAAATCATGATAGTTTTAGAAAATTACCAACCCTGCCTTTAAGTGTCTTGTTGCTGCAGGTGCTGGAAATCGAACCCCTGACCTGTTAAGAGACGGCCAACTCTACCACTGAGCCACAGCTGTCAAACAAATCTGTACAAGTACCAATCCTTGCAGAACTCCAAAGGTCGCTAAAAAACTTCAGATGATTTATTAAATGATTGATGAGTCATTTCAAAGACGTGTGAAATGACACCCTGTGGGACGCCTCGATCCACTCGTCCCACATGTGGATTATTTCACTTTGGGTTTCCAAAAATCAAGTTCTGATCTCACATAATCTGATCATAAAAAAAGTGGATATTTTAATGGCCACACGGAGAATTAAAGCATTAATAAGTCGAGCACAGCTGTGGCACTTTGATGCAGCAACTTTGGCACCGCGTAAGGGTGGGGGGGGGGGGGGTAACCTGAAAAGGGTTACATCAGATGAGCCTCTCTCTCTCAGGGACAGTATCCACCTCATTTCATTTAGAGATGAGAGATCAGAGTCGTATTCTGGTTTAGAGTTTATTTTAATCATGTCATCAAGCTGTGTTTGTTCTTCAGGATCCGCTGTGTGGGCTCTTTGAGTCTAAGGGTGTTTTGTAACATTTAAACAAACTCTGGTGCACTTTGTTGGTTAGTTCATTTGGTTTGGGGTGCTCTGGTGACTCTGGTCCGCAGTTCACTCTCAAGCACACCAGAGTTCAGTTCACCGTCAGTGAGAACGCCTTCCTGACCAAACAAGGGAAGGGAACTTTTTTGAATGGGTGTTGAATGTGCACTTCCAGGGCTCTTGGAGCGAGCCTCAAGCTGAGATGGCCGCTTGGTGTGGACGGTGTTACCTCCTTGTCAGCTTCATTGTCCCTGACTGTGGTACAGGACAGCTGATTGGCTTGTTCATACCGTGTACAAAGCAGGAGGAGAGACTGCACCGGGTCACTTCATTTACAGACACCTTAGACCTCTACACATACTCGCACCATAGCGGGAGATTCAGTCACAACTTATCATCGCCTACATTACCCACAAGCCACCTGCTTAAAGGGACAGGCTCAGGCCAGTAACACCAGAGGAGGAAAACCTGTGTTTAAAAAATACCTGCTTACGTGTGGACATGTCGGCCTTGAAGTTGGGAAAAAGCAGACATTATACAGATTTTGTTTGTTAGAATTTTAAAGGAACAGTTCAGAACATCGTGCCTGCATCACGCTGCCACGGAGCTGCAGCCTGAGAAACCGGTGAATAAAGTGAAACGCTCAAACACTCGTTTGTCACACAGCCCGGTGATAAACACAGAAATAGGCAGCAGACAGTCGGAGGCCGGTGGTATTTCTGACGCCTACATGAGAGGAGACACAGAGTGTGTGTGTGTGTGTTTGAGTGTGTGTGTTTGTGTGTGTGTGTGTGTGTGTGTGTGTGTGAGTGTTAACTTAATTTCTTCAAGGACACATTCCTGCAAAAGTTCCACAGGCCTTGATTTAGTTTATTTTTGTTTATGTGGGTCACATGCTTCTCTCAATGACAGATGCAAAGTGTGTGTGTGTGTGTGTGTGTTTGTGTCTGCAATCAGTGTGTGTGTGTGTGTGTGTGTGTGTGTGTGTGTGTGTGTGTGTGTGTGTGTGTGTGTGTGTGTGTGTGTGTGTGTGTGTGTGTGTGTGTGTGTGTGTGTGTGTGTTTGTTTGTATGTGCAATCAGTTCGTGTGTGTGTGCTATGGGTCCTTTAGTGTTTGAGTGCGTGTGCAATCAATGTGTGTGTGATTAGTGTGTGTGTGTGTGTGTGTGTGTGTGTGTGTGTGTGTGTGATTAGTGTGTATGTTTGTGTGTGTGATTAGTGTGTGTGTGTCCTTCAGTGTGTGTGTGTGTGTGATAAGTGTGTGTGTGCTATATGTCCTTCAGTGTGTGTGTATTTCCGTCCACAATGCTTCATGGTGTGACAAACTTTCTTCAGAGTCTATTTTCAGTCCTTCTTATCGACGCTGCGATCAGGCTGCAGGTATTTTTACATCAACAGCGAACACAACGATCTGTTAAGATGTGGAAGAGGCTGATTGAGAGTGAACACCTGCATCCGTACCGAGCACTCACAAGCTGCTCGACATGCAGCATCTTAGATAAACGTTACACTCTGAACTGGACGGGTTAACTCTAAAGTTCATCAAAGGAAGTTCATATATTAACTTAGGTTCAGGAGCAGGACCTCACCTTCAATCACCTGACAAACCGACTGATCCTGAGCCGTCCCACTCCACCCTGTTTGTCTTCGTTCTTCAACCCACCCTCCTTCCCTTCCTCTCATCCCTTCATCGCTTCCAACAGGGAGGAATGACACATTTACTGAAACATGTAGTCAGTAACTCTTTCATAAATAAATAGAGTTATCCTAAAGTAAACCTGTTTCTGGGCGAAGCTGGTGTGTTTCCTCCAGCCAATGACAGCGCAGCAGATAAGTTTAGGAGAGGATACAATTCAGTGATTGATTCAAACCGGTGAATATGACGGACGTGGACGTAGCAGCAAAGAAGAGAAAATATAATCACAGTGAGGAGAAAACACCAAGTGGATAAAGCTCGTTCTAAAACGAGGGTGAACCTTGTGTTGTCTTTTAAACGTGGACGTGGAGTTGGTCTGCTTCCTGTTGGACAGGCAGGTGACAAACACCGGCGGTTAGCTTGTGCTAGCGTGCGTTAGCTTGAAGTGTAGGTACAAGCAGTAAACGTACACACTACTTCCGGCAGGGGGCGGAGCTTCTGGGGGGCAATGAGCCCAGGAGGAGGGGCCCAGTTTGAATGTTTAAAGATAAAGAAGATAAAGATAAACTTTATTGATCCCCCATGGGGGAAATTTTTTCGGTACAACAGCTCAAGAAAACAGGAATATAATTATTACATTTCTACTAATTTCTCATGGAGGCCAACGCTATAAAACATCACCTGTTGGCTTTAAAGATGGCTCCTAAACTCTAAAATAACAAAGATGGAAACTTGAAGCTAAAAAATATATCAGAGGTTTTTTCAGCCGCTCCTGCAGCTCAGAAACATCAGGTGCACCTGCTCGCTGTTTTTTAGTTCAGTCCGGATTTTAATTGAACTACAAAATGATTTATTTCTAGCTTTAAAAAATATTCTTCTCCTCATTTTGGTAAATATTTGACAGCATAACTGGTATAAACAACCTTCCAGTCACAGGCTGACCTCTCTAATCTTGAAGTGTGAGCGGAGAGAAGTGACAGATGCAGATTGAAATAAGTTCAGAGACATTGTTCAGGCTGAGTGTTGAAGCCTCATCACGTGTGAGCTGCGGTGATTAAAAACGCTGAAAATATCTCTGACACAAGCGCAAAGACGCGAGGAGCATGAGGTCATTATTTTGTGGACCGCTCCGAGGAGTCGGATGACGTAGCGTTTGACGACCGTCAGCGAATGCGACTGCGGCTGGAATGTGCTGAAAATCACAGAGCGGTGATATCTGAGAGCCGAAGAACGAAGCTTTTCTTCATTTACTCGACTCTGTTTGCCTCAGTACAATATGAATGAATACTTCCAAATATGAGTCCTTTTTGTTTGTTAAATATGTTTGAGGACATATTATCCCCCCTTCTACACCTTTTCAAACAGTCTCCTGTGGTCTAAATAAAACATCTGTGCTGTGCTTTGGTCAAAATATAACATGAATCAAGCACCAGAGGAGGTTTGTGACCCTGTAGAAACCAGCTCTCTCAGAACGCTCCGTTTTGGTGTGTGTGTCTCTTTAAATGCAATGAGCCCACCCCTCTGAGTTTTCCCGTTAGACATCACTCCTCTATAGCTAGAATAAAAATGGCAGACATGCGCAAAAGTTTTGTTCTAGTCTGGGGTTGGAGTCCATGTGTGGAGATATCAGGGGAGGGGAGGGGATTTGTTTTTTACCAGAATCCCACTGTGACATCACAAGGAGAGCACATTTGAAACGGAGAGTTTTTCTCTGTGTTGTAAGACTTATGCAGACCACAAACAAAGGACTGGACGGGTTTATTTCACATTTTGTGGATCAGTAGACACTCAGGTTACACATATGTTCAAAAACACTGAAGAATTGGATTTTTCATAATATGTCCCCTTTGAAATACTTTAAGTGTCTTCTATTCCTCCATGAAACAGAGAAACGAACCTTGAACTGATTGAACCTTCTTTTTTTAAATCTTTGTTTCTGTTTCTTCATCTGGAAGTGTTTTTAAAATGTCAGCCACCTCACAAACTTAAAGGCTAAATGTGCAACCAGTGTTTCTTCGATTTATCACCCTTTACTTCATCACACCATTCCCTCTCATGGCACAGATTGGCTCATGTTTCATTAGTTGGAAGTTTTCTTTCCTGTTTTTGATTTGCACAAATTGTTGATAATTCCTGGAATCAGAGGGGGAGCAACAATAAACTCAGATCCTTCACCAGCTTGTTGACGATTGTTGCAGAGTGCTGCTGGACGGCGGAAACATTGAGGTTAAAGTTTGCCGAAATCGGGGCGCCAGTAGCCTAGTGGGTAGTGTGCACGCCCCATGTACGGAACGCTGTAGTCCAGCAAGCGAGCAGCCCAGGTTCAAATCCAACCTGTGTCATTCCCCACTCTCTCTCTCTCTCTACTTGATGTCTCACTCTATCCGCAGTTTGGAAAAAAATACCCGGATGTCGTACTGATTCAGGAAGAAATCTACATTTTAGATTTTTTCCTGAATCAGTTTCCCACAATGCAAAGCGGCAGGTTAGAGGTTGAAATGACGGACAGCAGTGTCCAATCGTAACAGAGGAAATAATCTAAATCAGACCAAAGCAAACAAAGATACCACCAGTTATCTTTCTTGATTGGGCTGTTGTTTACTTCCTCATTCAAAGACCAGAAACCAGCTTAGCCTGGTCTGGTCTACTGCAGAGTAGCCGTCGACTGGTGGTCACACTACTGACTACTGCTGAACATAGTATGAAGTCTTGTCCTTCATTGTCCTTCTTTCATTTGACCTTTGACCTCGCTCTGAACAGTGAAGATGAACTATTAAAGACCTCAGATCGGGGATACAGGGTCCCACGCTTTGATAAGATCAGACTGAAGCACTCTTTTGTTCACCAGTCCATCCTTAAATTCAAATATGGCACTCACACTTTAATTTTTATACTAATCTTTGTCTGATACTGAGGTCATTAATAACCGCTGGCTGCACGGACGGGTTCCTGAGTCAACGTGAATCCACTTTAAACAATCATCCTGATTTACACGACCGTCTGACTCCGAGCTCGTAGAATAACTGCTCAGTGCAGATTAAGTTGTTTCTATCCCGATAGAATCAGATCCATAATAGGCCTCATTAGAGACCTTTAGAGGCAGGACGCAGCTCATTAAAGTGCATTAAGGTCCCTTTGATGTTACATTACACCAACAGTTCCTTCGAGGCCGCTGCGTGCAGCCGTGATGGACCGAGACGGTGATGTGGCGAGACGGGGCGGTGCAGCAGAGCAGTGACGTTTCAGAGTCACAGTGAAGACGCTCCTCCAGGTTCAGGCTGCTGCTGGAAACAGAACCAGGAACGACTGTACGGCCTTCTGTGTCGGGACAGATTTTATTTAGAGTCAGCTGTGGAGAGACTCAGCGACGGCGGCGTGGGCCAAGTGAAGCGAGGCGTCCCACAGGGTGTCATTTCACACGTCTTCCAGGTTACAGGAACTCAACACGCCTCGTCATTTAATAAATCACCTGAAGTTTTTTAGCAACCTTGGGAGTTCTGCAAGGATTGGTACTTGTACAGATTTGTTTGACAGCTGTGGCTCAGTGGTAGAGTCGGCCGTCTCTTAACGGGTCGGGGGTTCGATGAACGTACCGTCTGAGGATGATGATGTGTTTAGGGTTAGGGGATCGAGGATGTGCAGGATCTAAAGAAGTCTCTGTTCCAGGCATGTTGAAATATGACCTCCACAAATTAAACCTCTGTTACATCAGAGTAGACATTACACTCTCTGTAGAACATGTTGCTCATGTTTGAAGAGGTCGGTGGCAGAAGTTCAGTTTGAGCTGTGGGGGAAACAGACTTAAACAAGACTGAAAAGGCCGCGGTCTGAGTGGAACTCAAAGGTCAGCATGCTAATGTTTTCACATTGATGCCGCTGCAGGTATGATGTCGACTCAGTTTATTATTCTGCATGCAAACATTTACCCTTATAAGTATCAAATATCAGAACACAGACACGATCGTCAGATGATGGTTTAAGCCCTGAGAGATGAAGTCTACACCCGGGTGGTGCTATGCACTTTGCACACCTCCATATTGACTTCACATAACTTAATAAACATTTCTCTCTTAGTTTGAGCCTCTGATGTTTTCTACTGGGGTATCTGTTGATGTTGTCCTTGTTGTATATGTTGTCTCGGGGCGTGTCCAGAAGGTTGGCTGGGGGTTGACATGGCAATGGTTACAGATTATACCAGGCCTATTCAACTCGCGGGCCAAGTTGAACGCACCATGAAGAACAAATAAACTGTTCGGGCTGTCTTGGGTTAGGGTTAGGTCAGGTTAATGATCGTACTTTCAGCAGTCGATAAATACTTTGCTCTTTCCATTGAAATTTCCAAGTTAAACCTCGTGTCACACCTAAATTGTGACTTTGCACAAACGTCTTTGTTTTTGAGTCCCTAAAGAATCAAACTGAGAAGATCTAGATGTTGCCAAATTGTGTAACTTATAAGTACATATCTGAAGTGGGGATAGAAAGGGTTAAAACATGTAATCAATTTGTGTGTCCACAAATGTCACGCGGCCCCTGCATAAGTCAGAGCCCCAGGTGGGCCACCCCAGTTTCTAAACACGCCCCTGCATGCTGCAAAACAACGTCTCCTCTCGTAGGACCATGAAGAATTACACAAACATTAAGTCATGATTATTTTTTTTATCATTGACAGAGAGAAGAGAACATGTCCTTGACTTCATGTTGGAACGGTCTCTGAAGCTACATCACATTTTTACAAACTACAAACATGACAAATTATTTTGTGACATTTCAGATTCCGCCTGATGCTCCTCCCTACCTCCGTGATTACATTTTATTAATTCTTCTGCTCTCTTATCGTTGAAATTGATCTCCTGTACTGCCCTGTACCTGTGCAAATGGGAAAAAAATAAACATCTAATCCTGTTAAACAGGATGGATCAGCACGTTTTATTAGAGCTATACTGCCCTCTAGTGGTTAAACACAAAAACACATGATCTCATGTTATTCTGAGTTTGTGTTTCACAGCTATCTCTTTCATGCTGTTGAAAATAAATCCATCCATTATCTACACCACTTTTCCTGTGTGGGGGGGGTCGTCTTAAAACCGCCTACCTTCTCTGGTCCAAACAAATCCAGAGCATTCAAGACCAGAATCTAAAGTTAGAAGGAGGACATACTGGCTGCTGCATTGTTGTCAGAGAAGCCAGCACTTCAACATAGCATGTTTACTTAATGTCTGATCATATAGTAAGGTCACTTTTATCATTTCACTCACTACACATCTCACTGATTGGACCTTTAAGACGTTAACGTTCATGCTGACTAAACAGTTTTGTTCTTTTTGAGTGAGCACTGATGACTGATGAGAAGTTGGTTCTGGACTTTGTGGATGTTTTGAAAATAAAATAAGAGACTCATTCTGAATGTTTTCAAATCAAGTTTTTTATTCAAGTTAACAAAACAAAAAGAACACAAATGTTTACACATCTGACGGACATGATCGACTTCCAAGTGCTTCATAACTTTACAAAACTTTTTTAAAAAACGACGAACAAAAAAAAAAAATCCCAGAGAGATTCAAAGAACGTGTCAAACATTCAGACATCACAGGTTCAAAGTCACCGCACGAGTTTCTTTAAGAGATTAAATGAATTCAAAATCACGTCGCTGTGTGGATGAAATACTCGCCGAAACTGAGAATGAGAGGAAACTAAAACTTGGAGAGGTGAGTCTTCATCTCCATGACGACCAGAACTTAAACTCTGATGGTCTCAGGAATCCATTTAACTGAAATAAAAAGTAAATCGTCCCTCAGTCCAAAAGTCCTTTTTGTTTGTTTGTCTTGATAATTGAAGGTCGTATCTGACTTCGTGGTCGTGGTATGACGGCGCTGACATCGGGACCCGAGATGGATGATGACGATGTTTGAACCCAGCCTCTGATCGAGACAGCGCCGCCCTCCTCCTCCTCCTCCTCCCCCAGGTCAGTGTTACAAACTCCCATCTGGTACGAAACACACAAACACATCATCGCAACAGGAAGTGGTGGTCTGGGTTAGCCCACCCTGAGAGGCGGAGCTACGAGGACGACGCCGTCTCCTCGCACAAACAGCATGGGGATGTTCCTTTTGGTCGACTGAAGAGACAGAAAGAAAAAGACAGAATTTATGTTATTATGAGTGAAAACGTCTTCAGTAGAACTTAATTACACGTGTCTGTTACAGATGATTTCTCCGCACTTAATCACGTCTTTGCTTTTAATCAGCACAGCACACGCCGTCATTTCTCCAAGCTGCCTAAGTTAGCGCGGCCGCTCCGAGCGCTTCAAGTTGAAAATCTTAACTTTTCAGAACGGCGCTGTAGATATCACCGGCACTCTTTTCAACTTGCAAATCAGATAGTAGATCAGTCGGGTACTCGCTGTTTGATTCTCATAGTGAAGATCTCAAATATAAAACAGTAAAGAGCAACAAGGTCAGTGTCGGTCAAACAGCCGCTGTTGCCATAGAGACGGGACACATGTGCAGCGCTTTTATTCTCTGCGGACAAGCCTATTATCAAGCGCTCCTGAGCGCCGCCATCGCTTTTCTGCCTGAAGAAAAAAAAAAGCATTAGGTGAACACGGGGCCTTACTGCCAATGTCATCATACTCTGTGCATGCCGCGGTCCGTCAGCGGCGCACAAAACCGCCATTCGCTGCCACTCTAGTCAATGCTCCCGTTTCCACAGAGGCGCCGAAGTCCGTCTCCGGAGCGTTTCAAATACTCTGTTTCAAATACGCTGAGAGTCTATTTTTTCGACGGATCTCGCTGCAGGCAGGCGTCAAGCTGGACAGAATAGATCGAGCTGGACAGGAAGTCAGACGAACCGGTCAATATCAAAATAAAATTGTGATCTTGTAGTTCTCCTGGGATGTGTGTACAGCTACGCTCAGGCTCGAGAAACAGACCCAGTGGGGCAGCGAGCGCCGACTACGTGGAAATTGGGAGTGAAGCTGAACAGAGAGAAATATATGTCGCACCTTGTAGAGTTCTTCGTAAGTCTCCTCGTCGATTTCTACTGTCGTCACCGTCTCCTCGACATCGCCCAAGATCATGTTCAGGTGCTGATCGTAGGCCTGCGGGGAAAAACAGACAGAGCGCTTTTATGAACGGGAAGTATTCTCGGGTTTTACACACACGCTGGCTAAACACGATTATTTAAGTTTCAGTGTTTGTGGCTCACATGCAGCCGGCCTCGGAGCTCCCGGTCGTTCCTCATCTTGACGTAGATTCTCTCATCTAGACTGAGGCGGATCAGATCCAGAGGCTCCTCGACCGTGTTGGTGGTCGGTTGCTGCAGAACGCAGAAAGTAAACGAGTAAGACAACGGTTCTACGTGTTTCAAAACCCTTTAAAGCAAAAACAAGTCCAACTTTGGTGAACTCTTCTTGGGGGAAGAAAACAGAGAGTGGAGAAGTTTAATAAAGAATAATGCAACGATAAAAATATGTTTGAGTCAGTTTGTGCTAGACCCATAGATCAAATTGATTTCGAATCAGGGTTGTGGATAATACCCAGCTCTAGTAAAGACCCTGTCAGTGTTTTCTTTAATAATTTAAAAATGTCCCTTCATAAAATAGACGATTATCTGAACATTCATAAGCCCTGATAATTAAATTGTAATTTAAATAAATATACAATGCTAATGTTTTTTTTTTTTTATGTAACGTTGTCTATGTTTATGTTTTGGTCTTTTCGGCAAATAAAGAAAATGTTGATCGGAAAACACGTCTTCATAAAGTTTAGATTTTGTACACTGGCAGAAAGAAGGACCCTGAACAGAATGCTCTCCATCCTGGACAACACCCACCACCCTCTGCACAGCACCTTCAGCAGGCACAGGAGTGTGTTCAGTGGCAGACTGCTGTCACAATCCTGCTCCACAGACTCAACAACTCTTTTGTCCCCCTGGCCATACGTCTGCACAACACCTCATGGTTATGGCAGGGGGGAAAGCACACACTTGGACTAAATCTTCCTTTTTCCATTTCCCATCAGCTGTCCCAAGAGTCAGTCTCTAGTTGGACACTTAATGATCACCTCAATTACTTAAATAGCACCTTTAATGTAATGTTTGCACTGCCTGTTATTTAATGTCTGTTTTTTGATAACTCTGCAATATCTGCTTTTTAAACATTGCTGTACATATATAAACAACACAACTTCACAAGGTCAACACTTTTTAAATTTTTTATATTCAGGTCTAAATACAGATTTTTTTCCTCAACTGTTTATAGGTTCTTCTTTAAATCTCACATATTTTTTTTATCCCTGAACGGGTTATGTACATTTCTTGAATAAAAAAAAATCTATTTTTTTTTATTTCACAGTTGAAGTTTGATTCATCTAGGGCAGGGGTGGGCAACTGGCGGCCCGGGGGCCACATGCAGCCCCAATCAACGTTGAGAGTTTTTAAATATCAATTAATTGGAAACATGAAGAAAACATGACAGAATCAGCCATGAAATCATGAAAATCAGAAATATGTCCATAATAATAATTGATCACTGGTATGTGTTGAGTTAAATCTGAGACATAATTGACTGTAATCGTTTTTGTGTACTACAATTTGGCCCTCTGGCTGTGAGAATCAAATGAATGTGGCCCTTGCTGTGACCAAAGTTGCCCCATCCCTGATCTAGGGGTATTCTTTAAATCTTTTTTTCAGGTTAATATATATGTATGGGAGGGGGGGGTCGGTTTTGTGGTTTAATTTGTAACAAATGTTTCATGTCATGTCTTTGTAATCTGCTACTGGATGCTTTGAATTTCCCTCGGGATCAATAAAGTATCTATCTATCTATCTATCTATCTATCTATCTATCATCTGTCTTTTGTATTCCTCAGTGATTTCCTTCCTTTGTCATTCACAACCTGTTTACCTGACAAACTCATGGTTGTTTTTAGAGATGTAACACAAGTTGTGTGTTATTTAAATCGTGCTACAACACTGAAGAACCTGTGCGAACACAAAGAGTGAACACAAAGAGTGAACACAAAGAGTGAACACAAAGAGTGAACACAAAGAGTGAACACATGAGCAGGCTTCAGAAAAAGTTCATCAGTACCTGCAATCATTTTGTTTACAGGCTTTTATTGTAGTGAGTGTTAGCATCATGCTATCACTCAAATGAAACACCATGCCGGTCAGAATCAGAACATAACTCTGCTTAGTCCTCACAAAGAGGTTAATGTAACTTAATTAGATTAAGACTAACACAGGCTGGCTCTGTCACTGAACAACAAACCCGCGCTAACCTTCATCCGCACGTTTAAACGTTCTGACGGTACGTAGCATCACATGCTAACAAAGCTAGCTCGTTAGACAGGCCTCTCCGCGCCGTTAACAGGAAAATAAACCACACAAAACAAATTACAAAGTCACGCCTATCAAACGAGAACATGCCTGACGTGTCTGCCGCCCCGTTTGTAACTCGATATTAAACACAGTGTGTGAGAGAATTGACGATAATTCACGGCGCTAACCTGCTCAACTTCGTCCGCCATCGTTTTTGAGTCTGCGTGGTGTGTGGTTGACGCGTACGTGGGTTGCCAGATCTGCAGAAAACACGCGTTATCCTCTGTGTTGTGTTATTTTAACGTACAACTTCAAATAAAAGAAAATCCAAATTTGAGGTCCAGTTCTATTAAAGTAGCCTGTTGTTTCCGCACATTTTGACAAGCGAAGGCTCTTTAGTTGTTATCATATTGTAATGTTATTTTAATAATAATATTATAAAACGGGTGTCTCTCTCTCACGGAGCAGCCATTGGTGTAGATGGGCTGTCTTGTGTTGTTTGTCAAAATCCTAATTTTGTACACACTTCTATCTTATTTCTGGCGTGGATTTACAATTCTACAGTCTTTTTCCTTATCTTGTTCTGTGCACCAGTTTTCATTTTAACACCCGTTAATGGCGGATTAGCTGCAAACCTGGCAACCCTCGGTGTGCAGCTAAAAGCACCACCGCTCTCCTCTTTCTCTCCCTTTCCAGATCTTTCTGTCCTCCACATCTCCACGGTGCTCCATCGTAAGTGATGATTTAACCTGAAGAACGAGTTTTGTTTGTATTTTTTATTTTTTTTTATACTCATTCTGACTCCCTCACGCTGTTGACAGTTTCTATTCTCACTCTGTTGTGTTATTACGAGCAGCTGTGACGCGTTTGCAGCCCGAGTGTCGCGTTACAAGGTCAACTGTGTTCAAAGTTCAGGTTAAAATAAGTGTGAGACTTAATAATACGACACTCAGACGGTTAATAAGTCAAACTTTACTCTTAAATTACATCTTTGACTTTGATAGAGTGCGTGTTTAACCCGACAAATACTATGTCTTTAATACTCTCTAAATAAGAGTTAATGTGCCCTGTTAATAAACAATGCTCCGAGAATTCAGATGATTTATGGTGTAATAATGATCAATGAGCTGTAAGTTAGATATGAAGCTTTGTGCACAGTTATTCCACGGTGCATACTCTCACTGTGCTGATGCCACGTCTGCACATGTCCCCCCCCCCCCCCCTCCTGGTTGTACCGTTAGAAAGGTGTGAGAAAGTTTAGAGGTAGCTTTTTATATTCAGTGTTCTGCAGAAGTTAAAAACATTCAGCCTCAGATTTAATATGACGTTTTGTTTTTCTTGTTACTCTTACAGTATGTGAAGTTTATTCATACAAAGAGTTAAAGGGATACTTCACCTGTTGAAACATGAATCTGTATTGACATTGGGTCATATATGTAGTAGAAATGTGAAATAAATGTTGAAGTTGGTGCCATTTTGGCCGAGAAAAGGCAGTAAGTGTCTTTTTGGCTCATGTGGATGAAAGACAACAAATCCCAGAATGCACAGCACAGCAGGCCACTCCCACTAAGGTCCTGTATTCCAGAATCAGAAATACTTTATTAATCCCAGAGGGAAATTCGATCGATACAGTCTCTCCAAAATGTACAATATAGCAGTAGAAATATAGTAATAAAAACATTTACAGACATGTTTACTTTAACAGATTCAGAGATTTCTTCCAGAATTGATCTTGGAAATTCCTGGCAGAAAACAGACTCTTATGTCTGTGTCCATAGGCAAACAGTGAGAGAAACAGTGAACGGTTGCTGCCGACAGGCCGGTCTTGTGTCGCGGCGGCCCTGGCGGGCAGCGGTCAGCAGGCACAGCAGCCAAAACACAAGACCGGCCTGTCAGCAGCCGCCCCCTCGTCGCTATATTTATATTCTTTCGCCATTATCAGCTTTCTCCATAGAGCCTGTTAGCATAGCTTCCAAGCAATATGGCGGACATTAAGTTTGGATTCTGGGAGTGAGTTCCCACCCACTGATCTGTGATTGGTCTGTAGCTTCAGTGGTTGAAAATATGAGGAACTAGCGTTTTGTAGTTTCACCCCGCTAACCGCAACAGCTTCCAGTGATGCAAAATGAAGATTTTTGCATCACTGGAAGCTCCTTTTCAGACTTAGAAATACAAAGATTTCCCATCTCAGGGGAAAATAAGGGCGGGATGCACGACCGTTCAAAAATACTACCAGGTTTGTAATGATACAAAGCTTAATGCAAATGGGTGAAGTATCCCTTTAATGACCATGAGGTTTCTCTATGCTTTACTTTTAGTTGCTGCTGTTAATCCAATTCATAACCGAGCTAACTCCATCTTTTGTCCCTTCAGAGTCGAGTGTTAAATGATTTAAAAAACGAACTCTAGGTAGAATTTTTAATGAGAAATTGATCTGGCAGTTGCTATGGAAACCAGGAGGTGACATGGCACACGTGTGTGCTGCTGCTGCCCTCTAGGCCAGGTCACCTTTGTCAAAGAGATTTAATTACCTGGTTAAATGAATTATGGAAAACCTTTTTCTTAATGAAATGTGTGCACAATTGTGTCATTTGCATACACGTTTTATCTATTCCCGCCTCTCCTCTGTAACGCTGCTGTTACTACCTCTGAAGACGAGACGAGACGGGACGGGACGGGACGGGGAGGGGTGTCACTTCATCCCCCCCCATTACACCTCCACAACATTAGGAATGAAGGGAAACGTCACAGGGGCGTAAATATCGTGGCTTGAAACGGCAGTCTGAACAAGGCTTTTCTCTGTGTGCGTGTGTGCGTGCGTGTGCGTGTGCGTGTGTGTGCGTTTTCCTCCTCTCCCAGTACAGCCCAGTGCTTCATACTGGGTGTGTGTGTGGTCTGAGGAGGCAGAGCAGAGCAGTGGCGTTACCCATTCCACCCTCGGCTGCAGCGTAGCTCTGAGGTGGAAGAGATCCCTGCGACAAAACCAACACAGCTCAGTTTAATCTGTCATGTTTTATATGTTTATGAGTGTGTGTGTGTCTTTGTGTTCGTGTACAATAATGCCAGTCTCTCCCTGAGAGCGTGACATGTTAGAGATCAGAAGGCGAGTGAAACATTCACTTCCACCTTTATCTATTTTTAATCATTAACTAACACAGAGTCGGGCGGCGAGGCGAACAAGTCCACTGTGAGAAAATGTTTGTCCGCTCTTCCCTCTCCTTCGAGTTACACGATCAATCAAAAGATGACTTACAGTGTTTCCCCTAGGTTTACAGCGTTGGGGGGGGGGGGGGGACACACCGACACAAACACTTGAAGGAATCTTGGTGTTCATGCGTTACTTTTGATGACAGCTGTCCTTTTCTATCGGAAAGGTATCCTTAAATGACTTCTTTCCCTGATTTCCGACTCTATCCACTATCCTATCTCTACCATTATATGAGTAGGGGAAACACTGAATGGCGCCGGTTTTTAAAGTTAAACGTTTCAGTCAGTTTGAAGCTAAAATGTCAATCACTCACACTATGCTCTCCGTACAGTTTGACCAGTGTGAGTGTTCCCACGGTTAACCTCCTTGGCTCTGGCCCGCTTGGAAGAGGTGTGCTCATGCACTGTGTTGATACTCGTTCATGTGCATGAGCACGAGAGCATGACGTGGACATGAAGTATAATCGATCACTGCTTTGCATACTTGAAAAATCCAGGGGTGTTAAACGCCGGTATCTGACCAAAACGACTCAAAATGAGCCACACAGTCAGAAAATTTGCAGACATGTTTCGCCGTGTTGTTCTTCGTTGTTAGACCAACTGCAACTCCAGTCAATCATTGGGTTTCCACAGCGAGTTCCGCGGTCCGTCTCCTGAGCGTGTTAGCAGCGCTGCTACGCTCTGCTCCGTTTCAGTTACGCACTGAAGCCAATTTTCGACGGAGACCGCCACAAGTACACGTCAAGCTGGACAGAATAGGATGACCCGGACAGGAAGTCAGACGAGGAAAAGGCACAGAGGGTCCGACAGAGCAAAACTGTGGCGCTGACCGAACGTTGAAATGAGCAGTTACTCGAGTTAACGTCCACCATTTATTAATAATGTTCAGTTAACTTCATTAAAAAACGATCAGGAGATTCATCCAGGATGAAACTTAACATTTGTCTCTTTTGTTTTCTCTCTGCTTCATCGTCACATCCTGCAGGATCGAGGGACGCAGAGACCGAATCCTACACGGCGCCTAACATCAAGACGACCCACGACGACCACGCTCACATCGGTCTCCAGTAGACCGGTGTCTGAGAAACCAGCCTGTAGTTCGGTACAGTTTACTACGTCCTCGTGTGAAAAACATCATGAAGCGTTAAAGCTCTTAGAAAGATCTTTGCAGGAAACATGAGAAGATTTAAAGCAGCAGAGATAATGTGGAGCCGGGAGAGCTTACAAAAGGATTCAAATGATGCATTATGACGCGTTTTAATCTGAAGCAATAACCAGTGACAGAAAAGAAACATATAGAGCTCCACACATGATGCAAGTGTTGTCATGGTTTTTAACTTTTCATAATGAAAATGTAACACATTTCAACTTTATTAAAAGCTAAGTTTACTGTAAATGTTTTTTTTGACTGTGGTTTCTAATTTTTTATTAAAGGTAACGTTCAGCGGGATCGTGTCTTATTTTTGTTTTGAGAGTTTCTGATTGATGCATCGTATCTGACTCGGGTCAGTAAGGACGTGGGAAAGTAGCCTATCAG
The DNA here is from genome assembly GCF_963930695.1 of Labrus bergylta. Lineage (NCBI taxonomy): Eukaryota > Metazoa > Chordata > Actinopteri > Labriformes > Labridae > Labrus > Labrus bergylta. Next base: position 24,681,630 of record NC_089199.1, read on the forward strand.
AGGTGGTCTTGACCGGTCATGATTTTCTCAGTCTGTCCAGTCTGAGACCGAGACCTTCAAAAAGTGGTCTCGAGACCAATTTCAATAATATAAAACTAAACTTCTCCCTACGTCCTCCAGATAGTTTAGAAGCCTTTCGGAGAAGAGGTGGAACATCTTCAAGATCTTCAACCAGTCCACTTTGAATTTACCGTGACCTGGATGACTGAGAACTTGCACAGACACTAACAAACTACATTTATATTTAGTCTAAGTTCTGTCCAAGACAACATTTTAAGAACTAAGTCTTGGTTGACCATGACCCAAGTTACTGAAATGAATGCGAGTCATTATTCTTGATTGAAAGGGAGCAAAGTTAAGATGACAATAAAAACCATAATGATGTGAAACCCAAATATGTAATTGTAAAATGAAATGCTTACAAGCGTTTTAATTGATTGTTTTACAAAATGAACTGAGGTAATTTAAATCAAACTTTCAAAATATGATCTGACCAAAAACTGGCTTTGAGATATTGCCTTTTCGACCTTCTGTTATGCTGTGCCATTTCACATAAGGAGCTCCCTGTACTGAAACAATAAATCTGAAAATGGGTGCACATCAAAACATGTTAAAAAATTGTAATCACTAAATTGAACACTCCCAGACAAATTTATTTCCCCCGGCCTGAAAACTAAAATTTCAGGTTTGATGCCAGTAGCTGGAATTGACTTCTGCACTTGTGAGGCTGATTCAGTGTTAGAGATCAGATGTGTAATTACTTAGACATCCACAGGGGGACAGTGTTGGACCACAAACATGCAGGGTTCCTCTTCCTGCATGGTTTGACTGCAGGTTGATTTTTAAAGATTCAATCAGTGAGCTGTGTAGTGAGTGAGATGATAAAGTGATCTTACTGTATGATCAGACATTAAGGAAACATGCTATGTTGAAGTGCTGGCTTCTCTGACAACAATGCAGCAGCCAGTATGTCCTCCTTCTAACTTTAGATTCTGCTCCTGAACGCTCTGGATTTGTTTGGACCAGAGAAGGTAGGTGCTTTTAAGGACAACCCCACACAGCCGTTTTGGACACCCCTGGTTTGCAAAAAAATATTCTAGAGAATTTCAGGAGGACTGCCCCTGAAAATATCCTGTTTGTGTTCACACATGCCTGGAAATATCAGGAGTTTCCTGCAAGTTTAAAAGCTCTAGAAGTTTTATTCCTACATGTATTTTTAGCTACAGCCACTAGGGGGGTTAGTGGGTCCACAGAACCAATATGTTAAAATCATTCCCCCTGTAAGTTGAATAAATGTAACAACTGGATCAACATCTATTTTTTGCCCATTGAGACTTGACATTGACAAGCTGTCCCTGTTCACTTGTCATTCCTCAGACTCACGTCCCCTTATGTAGGCCACACACACACACACACACACACACACACACACACAAACCTTTAAACATTGCGTACACCTCATATCCAGGGCTGCTCATCTGCATTGTTAGAAAAAGGATTACTCACTCTGACGCACTGACATGAATAACATCATCTGGAGGAGGACAGAAGACGCTAAAGGAATCTGCTGCTCACAGAGACGAGCTCATGTAATGTTCTGACACTGACCCAGTTTAAACACGACGCGGTGAAAACAGGATGTTTGGAGCATTTTGTCAGAGATGGAGTCTTTTCTGCAAGTTGTAATGTGGCGGTTCAAAGTTATTTTGAAGTTATCCAGCTTTAAAGCAAGAACTGACTGCTTTCTAAATGTGCTGCAATGTTCACAGTTCTTATTTTTGTGTTTGGAGCCTTGCATGGTCAAGCTCCGGCTTATGTTGCTGAGTTGCTGAGGCCTTATAGTACCAGCAGGTCCCTGAGGTCCTCTGACCAAGGTCTGCTGGTTGTTCCTTGCACAAGCCTAAAAACCAAAGGAGACTGTGCCTTTTGAGGTTGTGGCACCTAAACTTTGGAACTTTCTTCCCCCAGAACTGAGAGCCTTGACCTCTGTGGACACTTTTAAAAAGCAGCTTAAGACCCCTCTGTTCAGACTTGCCTTTGTTTAATCTGTCTGTATTTGATTTTATGTGACTGTTTGTACTCTGTTTTTGTTTTATTGTGAAGCACTTTGCGACGTCTGCTCTTGAAAGGTGCTATATAAATACACTTTCATTTCTTACTTTACACAGAACAAATAATCTGACCTTGTTTTCCAAAACATCTAACTATTGTTTATTTTTTTTATTATTGTCCCACAAGGGGAAATTTGCGTTGCAACAGGAGCACACAGAAGACAAGAAACACAAGGACAACATCACCATAAAACATGGAAACGAACCAAAACGAATTGGAAAATCAGACAACGCAACAAAATATAAAACCAAATACAAACAGCGCAATAAAATCAGTCAAGAGCCCAAACCAGAATGGAAATTCAAGTTATTAAAGTGCTAAGTGGAGGTGTGCAAATGTGCAATTCAAGTGCAAAAAGAGCAACAAATAGATAATTGTTGTGTAACATATTAATTGCACTTGGTAAACATGAGACCTGGAGTCTTTTAGTCTTCCTCACAGGAGCTCTAAAACGACGACCTGAGGATAAAAGGTCAAACTCACTGTGAAGTGGGTGATCTTGGGATCACAAGTATGGCCCTAGCTTTCCTTTGATTATACAAGGTCAAAAGCCCAACCTGACACCTGTTTTTACAAGTCTCCCAAGTCTATTCTTGTTTGTCCCAAACCATGCAGCGATACAAACATTTAAAACAGATTCAATAAAACTTTTTTAAAACAGAGTCATAATCTCCGTAGAACCATTAAAAGATTTCATTTTTCTTAAAAAGAACAGTCTTTGCTGAACCTTCTTGGAGGTAGCATCAACATGATTTTCAAAACATAACCTATTGTCCAGAACAACACCCAGATATTTGTAGCGTTCCACAATTTCAGTGTTAGCTGATTTGATACCAGTTGGAATTTGGCTTGGTGGGGACTTTCTAAAATCAATGATCACGTCTTTAGTTTTTGTCACGTTTAAGTGGAGAAAAGCTTCGTCACACCAAGCCACAAAGTCATCCACAACTGGCCCATGACCCTGCCCTCCCCCCTCAAGAAGGCTGACAACAACATTGTCATCAGCAAATTACTGTGATTGCTGCAACACTCATTAGTGTACATAATTGACAGAAGGGGTGACAGACAACAACCCTGAGGAGACCCAGTGGAAGAAGAGAGTTGGTTAGAAAAAACACCATTTACTTTCACACACTGCCACCTATTGGTCAGAAAATCTACAATTCATCCAATCCAAGCTAGGCTCAAGTTTAAACTGATGAATTAGCCTTTCAGCAAGCAAAATCGGCTGTATGGTGTTAAATGCTGAAGAAAAGTCAATGAACAGGAGTCTGTGTCTTAGGGCCCTCAAGATGCTTATACAAATAGTGTAACAATGTGGTGACAGCATCCTCCACACCTCTACCAGCTCTGTACGCAAATTGAAGAGGATCTAGGTGTTCTTCAACCTGCATTAAAATCTGAGTCTTGACAATCTTTTCTAATGTTTTCATCAGTAGAAAAGTCAGCGCTACAGGCCTGAAATCATTCAGTGTTGTCGGGGTGCTAATTTTAGCTACAGGAACAATAATGGACTTTTTCCAAAGTTTAGGCACTTTCTGCAGGTTAACAGATTGTGTGAAGATATAGTGAAAGATGCCACACAGCTGATCTGCACATGTTTTCAAAAGCTGGCCACAGATGTTGTCAGGGTCAGGGCTTTTTGCCTCGGTGTGCCTAAAAAGATTTGCCATTTCCTTCACATCAAAAGCATGTGCTGGAGGAGCTGTTGTCTTTTCCTTTATTACATTCATCTGTGCAGTCAAATCATTATTTTCAAAACAAAGATAAAAACTATTTAATTCAACTGCCAGATGTTTATCTGAATAAAAATAATCTAAGGCAATTCCACTGTTACCCTTCTTGTGTAGTCCAGTCATAGTTTTAATTCCATTCCAGGTTTTTTTCAGATTGTTACTGCTGAGTTCTGCCTCTGTCTTTATACCTAATTTTAGTTTTCTTGGGGTGCTGGTGGCGCAGTGGTTAGTGCGCGCGCCCCGTGTATGGAGGCTGTCATCTCAAGCAGGCGGCCCGGGTTCACCTCCCACCTGTGGCTTATTATCCGCATGTCATTCCCCACTCTCTCTCTCCCTGATTTCCGACTCTATCCACTGTCCTATTAATCCATTAAAGGCACAAAAATTCAACAAAAAAAAAAAATAGATTTTCACATTCGTGGAAGGAATCACACAGTCTTTGCAAAATGAAATGTAGCTGCACACAACATCTGTAAGTTCGTCAATATCAGAGCAGTCCTCCTGGAACATAGACCAGTCTGTGCAATCAAAACACCCCTGAAGTCTGTCCAGACTTTTACCTGGTTTTCTCCCTCCTCATCACAGATCTATACACAGGTAGAAGGTGCACAGTATTGTAATCTGAGGAACCCAGTGCAGGCCCTGCTCCAGACTTATATGCCCCCTTGATTGATCCACAACATAGATCCAGAGTTTTGTTACGTCGTGTTGGACACGTGACGTATTGATAAAAATTGTTCAAGGATTTCTTGAAATAAAATTAGGAGCATCCGGGGATAAGGACTGCATGTCGTGTGTTACTTTAAAGATTGTGTCGGCAGCAGTTTTGGCGTCAGCTTTAGGATGAATGTAGACAACAGTTACAAATATCTGAGCGAATTCCCTCGGGAGATAGAATGGCCTTACCGACACAGACAGAAGCTCGATATCGGGAAGACACAGCCGCTCATACACAGTTACATTACTGCACCATCTACGGTTGATGTACAAGCATACTACTCCTCCCTGAGATTTACGTGTCACATCACTGTTTCGATCCAAACGCACAGGAGCCCCGAAGCCGGTAATATCCACTGAAGAGTCCCTGCACAAGTCAGTCAGCCACGTTTCAGTAAACACCATAAGACATGAATCTCTATAATCTATAAAAAATGGAGAACATTTCCTTGTAATTCGTCAATCTTGTTTCTTAGAGATTGCACATTAGCCAAAATCATAGAAGGTAGGGGAATACGGTTATTGCTCTGAAGTTTCCTGTTGCGCTGACGCACGCCGCCTTTCTTCCTCGTTTACAAACCCGCGACTTTCCAAATTTGACACCCGGCCGAAAAGATAGGTCTCTGATAAGGTTTTGTTCCAACCAAGAGTGTGTGGGATCATTCACGGCCAGATAATTCCATTGTAATCCCAAGAGAAACTTGCGTTAGTATGAAATTGTTTGAGAGTGCCGGTGACTCAATATCATGATTATAAGGGGTTTGAATCAGACACACATCAAACCCAGGTACGGACTTAAAACAAACAAACAAGTCGACAAACACGACACACCAGTTGTTGGTCGCCACAAGAGCAGTGCCCTCCCAGATTACAGATTTGTGACGTCCCAGGTTAAAATATTTCACTATAAAACACAAAAACTCATGTTTTCAGTCTTGTTTTTGTTAGTATAGCTGTTTTCACTCATACACTCCTGAAAATATCTAGATGATTTCAGAAGGACAGCTCCTCCTGCAGATATCAGGAGTTTTTTCAGGAGTTTTCTGCAAGTGTTGAAGCCCTTTATGTCACTTTTAAATTGCTGCAGAGAGGTCAAATGTAAGGTTTTCTTTCTCCTGACAGCCTGATTGATGGGGCCTAATTAATCATAATGACTTTTTTTCTGACGTCAGGTCACTTTCAGCTGTGCTAAGCATCTTTTCATCTCGGCACTTTGCAGGTGGAAATGATTTAATGGGATGTCGGGAAATTGCACACTTCATGATCGTGTTTAAAAGTACATTCAGTCTGATCGTTTGTGCAAAAAAAAAAAAAAAATATCATGTGATCAAAGAGGAACATTAATGTAATCTTAATGATAATCTTGATATAAAAATAAGGTGACAACAGATCGAGAACCTGCACTGGCCACAGAAGGTGGTCGGTAAAGGTTTCCTCCTCAGCAGCTCGTTTACGTTGGTTGTCAGCAGTAATCATAACAGTTCTACTTGGCTTCATTTTCCAACACTGGAGGTTGCCACTTGGACTCGAGCGTGTAATATTGAAAAAATAGGCTGCAAAACAGAACGCATGCCAGGACAGCCAGCTGACAAAGTTGATCATCCAACATATTTGTTGTTTCTTCTATAGTCACGTTTGATCATCGTTACTACAAACGGCAGGAGTGTCAAAATTGGTTGAAACTGTCCTTGTGGTCTTCCACGTTTTTAACATTGGTTAAGATTTTTTAAAAATCACCCCATGTTTAGCCAGCCTAAGAGGTTTTCCCCGTTGCACATTCACAGTTTCAAAAACTCGCTGTAAGTATCAGAGTCTGAAGGCACAAAATGTCCATCCAGACAAATGACATAACAACATGTCGCTTGCAACATGGCCACTTCCAACGACAGCATCCTGTTGGCAGGCTCCACACGATCTAAAAATAATCAGCAACAAGTCTGAACGTTCTGACTCCGGCGTCGCTCTGCTGACGGGTGTCATTGTTTCTGCTCAGTCTGGGCAGTCTGTTGTTCTGCATCGTCGTCTGCTAGAAACCTGTATCGAGCTGCAAGTGGCCAAAGAACATGTCACAGTTTCAAATGTTTATCTTTGCATCATCTCCCTTTTTGTCTTCTTTTGCAATACTCTTTACAAGCCTTTGAATGTGAGAATTGAGAATTGCGCCAAATCCTAACCTCGCCTAGGGCATCAAAATGGCTAGAGCCGGCCCAGGAGTTACATATTGCTCCTTTAACGTTGAGGTTGGTTTATCTTTACACCTCTTATGTTTATACATCATTGACTCGGCTTGTAAAATCATATCTCCCCATGATATTTATATTCCATAACGGGATCTAAAATGACTCTCTGCCCTGAGGAGGACGGGCCACAGCATGAAGAGTATGGCAGAAGAATAATTAATTGTTCTGAGTGAGTGATGACAGTGGGTACCTGTTCGGTCGCTCTGACCCCAGAATAGCCCGGCACTCGTTAAAATGTCATTCAGCCCTTCACATTACAGCGCTGACTGACACGCTGATTCATGTGGTTTTAATTATGAATGAAGCCAAAGTCAAAGCAGCAAACTGAAATATACATGAATTTGAACATGCACATACTAAAAGAACCCCACAGAGAAAACAGTCACTCTTTATTTTAGTAATCTTGGTCAGAGCAGTTTGTCTGTAGAAAGTCCTGGACATGCAAAAAGGGGTGAATAACTTTACTATAGCTAACGGAAGCTCACCACACATTAGTTAACTAATTAGAAAACTAAATGAGATCTCGCTCCCTCCAACCTGCTAGTCTACTATTTCCTAGTGGAAGGATTTATGTAAAAATTATTCCACTAACACCCTTTGGAGGACGGATGAACAAGTTATAATCACAGCCCCAGGATGATCTGCCTAACATTCATTTCTAGAATAATTAGATTCAAGGATAACCTCAGATATTGGACTCTAGATTACCCCCCGGAGAGGGAATAACTGTGAACTCCCCTCGCTAGGATGCTAGGTGTGTATGAAGTGTGTACTAAAAGTCAGTAGAAGTGTGCCGTGGTGGGACTGCTCACAACTTTCCTTTCTGAGGTTCACGGGGTCCTTAAGGGGGACTTCCAGTCTTTGTGGTGTGAATGATTTCAGTCAAAAATGATTTCAAAAAGTTTCTGAAAATGTATTTAAAAATTTCAAATGATATTCCAAATGCAAATACAAAACAGTAAAAGTAAAAAATATATAAATGGAAAAGAAAAGCAAAACACAAAGACCAAAGTCTAAACCTGTGAGTGTAGACACTTGAGGTTTTATAAGATCTTGGTCTCAGAGACTAATTCCCAAAAATTGGGTTTCAAAAGTCAGAGTGACGTGGATTCATTTAGCAAAGCAAAAAAGAAGCTGGATCAGGTTTTCTACAGGGTTTTTATAGCCAAAAAGTCTCTCTTTTTTTTTCCAAGATCCTGTAACACCTCAACAGTGCACGTTCGCAGAAACGTGATGCATCCACAGGTCATACCAAGTTCATAACCCAGGTAATACTAAGTTTATATGTGGTTTTAGCTGAACCGAGCAGATACACAGAAACGCTATACGCCTACGAGCTCCAATGTGGTTTTGCTTCAATGTATGACACACTTATCCTGACCTCACAGGTGCGTCGGCACTACGAGTGTGTGTAAGTTTAACAGGAAATGTTGAAAGCAGAAAAAGGTTATGACTTTATGACATATGTATTAAATGATAAAAGAATGAAATGATAATAAAATTTAAAAAATTAAAAATTCAACAATTGCATAACTCTTTCTGATCTTTCAACAGTCTCCTTCTCTTTTATTTGTACAAAAGGTTTTAAAATCTGCAGCTGAGGAGGAAACGAGGACGACCGGGTCTGCAGAGGGCTGCAAAGAGAAACCAAGCACATCTATAAAGTCAGACAAGGAAATGCACAGGGCGTCCGATAAATTTCAAAATAAAACACAATATACAGACAATAATCATCCTCAGAAAGACAAAGGAACATGTTGTTTACATGTTTTTCTCTTTATTCCTACGTGATATTGTAGTTCTTCTGTGATCTTGTATTACTTCTGTGATCTTGTAGTTCTCTTGTGTTCTTGTAGTTCTCTTGTGATCTTGTAGTTCTCTTGTGATCTTGTAGTTCTCTTGTGATCTTGTGCAGCCAGCCTCTAGTGGACGAGTGTCCACTAGAGGCTGGCTGCACAGGAACACAAGTCACATACACATGACTGGCAATCAATCCGTTTTCACAGAATAAATTAACATGTTTACAACCTGGCTCAAAAAAACAAATAGGTCTGATTATCTCATGTCTCGATCGACACACATTGTACGGGGGGGGGTGAATGTTTTGATGACTCATCAGTTTTGATTTGATGAAGGATAAGAGTTATTCACAATAAGGCGTGTATCTGACCTGATACAGGCGGGCGCAGTGTAAATGTTTGTCAGGAGGCTTAAAACCCGCCTCAGCTCCAGCTCTCAGCCTGTCGTTAGGTTGACTGAAAGTTAGACTGAGACAGAATTTCCAGCATGTAGAATGCCATCGATGGGACTCCAGCGCCCCCTGCAGGGGCAGACGGGGGACGTCACTCAGACTTCAAATATTTTTTTGGGGGGGCTTTTTGTGACTTTAATGGAGAGATAGGAGAGAGATTAGGGAATGACATGCAGGCAAGGAGCCACAGGTGGGATTTGAACCTGGGCTGCCCGCTTGGAGGACCATATCTTCCATACATGGGTCGCGCGCACTAACCACTGCGCCACCCGTGCCCCAGGCTTCAAACATTAATACATTTACAGTCAGGTGTTAACTAACCCCTCATTCCTCTCTAGCTCCACCCTCTTGTCCAAAAGTTGTCCCCTCTGGCTCCACAAACCAACGGGAAACATCACAGTCACCACTCCTTATATACAGTGTATGATTCCTATGATTCACACCTGCAGAGCGGCGGATCAGTCGATATGTGAGAATGTGTCTCGTAACGATGAAGAAGAGCTCGTCATCCAGACTTATTAATACATCAGGAGTGTCAGCTCCTCACAGCTGAGACCGAACCCTATTCGTCTTCTTTTTGGCGGAGAGGATGACACACTGAAAACTAATGGACGCCAGCAGCTCGTCTCCGTGGAGAAGCGGCTCTGCGGAAACACAAATGACTCGTCGCTGGGGAGAGTTTGAATGCAGGAAATTTTATTGAGAAACCTGGATATTTATTTTATTCCTGCTCAGTGTTGTGACCTTTGTGTCAAACTGCACACAGTGAAGATGGTGAATATTGTAAAAACATCACTTCCCGTTGTGCTTCAGTTACAATGACCTGACTGAAAACATAAATAAAAACAATCTCAGCTGTTTTCACTGCTTTATGCATCATTAGCGCGCACCTGGCTGACATCGTTGCCCTCTTTAGACCTTCGTCATTAGTACATGAGGTTTCTGTGAACTCTGGTTATTCCCAGCATGTCTGCTTCAATATCAACCTGAGCTTTTGGTCCAATTAGTAGGAATAACTCAGAAACACCCGGCTGGGTTACACAGAGCTTTAATTAGCACTGGAGGAGAGAAGGAACTCACAGGGGCCGAATGTAAAGGGTGATATCAACGGTAACAATCCAACACGTTACATTAACAAAGTGTTTTCTGTCACGCTGAGAAAAGGGAGAACACATGCAGAAGAGAAAACTTCATAAAAATCCAACAGAAGAAAAATAACAAGGATCCATGAGGAAAATCAACAGTCGAGATAGACAGACGGGAAAAAAACATACAGAATGAGGCCTCGTCCACATGTAGGCGTCTATTTTTGAACACCTAGCTTTTGTCTGTGCATTTTTACCTTTTGTACACAAACAGCGTTTAGGTCTCTGTAAACTTTCCTTTAGTAAAACTCCTTCCAGGGTGAAGATGTTCAGAAACTCTGGGGCACTGGTGGCGCAGTGGTTAGTGCGCTCGCCCCATGTGTGGAGGCTGTGGTCCTCCAAGCGGGCTTGAATCCAGGCTGTGGCTCCCTTCCTGCATGTCATTCCCTACTCTCCCTCTCTCCCTGATTTCTGACTCTATCCACTGTCCTGTCTCTCCATCGAAGGCACAAAAAGCCCAAAAATAAATCTTGAAAAAAAAAAAAAAAAAAGAAAAGATGTTCAGAAACTCAGTTTAAGGTGTTTCTGTGTAGACGGGGAAAACAGAGTGTTGTTCTTGTAACGTCACGCTGTGCGTCGGTTTCTCCTCTGTGTGGACGTCATCGTGCGACGCTGTCTCTTCAGTTGAAATGAGATTAGCGCGATGGCAGACGTCACCAAACTAGCGCTGTTGCTAGCGATGCTAACTGGACTTTTTACACACTCACACATGCACACACAGTTATCAGGCGTCTAGCAGAGACTGATTGGACGACGGAGGTCACTGCAGCTTTGTGTAACAGGTACAGGAGGCAGTTGTGGCAGGTAGTAATTAACAGAAGTTACTGGGTTAGCATCAGGTAGTTGACAGACAATAGAGTGGGGGATTTCCACATGGCACTTTTATTCTACAATAATTTATCGACGGTGCAAAGCCAGGTCTCCACGGCGCTATATGCACTGATTACACATGAACATAGATATCCTGCACCAACTCGTCACTGAGTTCAGATTCTTCTCAAGATCTTCCACATATACAAGATGGATGTTAGAGATAGACTTTCTCTCTCACAAACTCAAAACATAACAGAGGCACAACCTTGTGGCAAAATTTGGTACCATAACCACATTCTGACTTACAAGCACTCCGACCAAATAAACCCCCCCCAACGCCAATGTTCGAGGATTAGGACGAGACCCGGTTGGACGTTGGGTGGTGGGACAACTGTAAAAATGAAATGGTCATTGCAGAGGAATGAAAAGGTTTGCATATCAAGGACATCGATGTTGACCTGGCGTGCTCGTGATCGCCGTAACAGTGCATTTTGTGTTTTCATGTGGACTGAGCGTGTGTGGACGGGATTATTATTTTAAACGGCCTTGGAATCAGAGTTACATATCAGCCCTTTAACCTTAAGATTCAGATCAGCAGTGCGGTGGTTTTAGGATATTTCACTAAGAAAGCAAAGATTTGGCTCTCGTGGAGCGGCCAAAGAAAACGTTCAGCGGTCACTGAAGTCATCATGGTTAACCATCTGAACTATAAATCACCCGTATTGTTCAATAAAGTCGACTGTTACTGTCATGCTTTGAGCCACAATGGGAGCGATTAAAACCCTCCTTTGGCGGACAGCGAGGAACAGGAACACTGTGAGACTGTGTGTGTGAAGAAGCATAATTCATCTCAACTTGTTACTTCTCCAAACTATTAGGAGGAGCTCTGATCCAGGAGACGTAATTGTGCATGTCGACATGAGCTCCTCATTAAAAAAGTGAGAGAGACGCAGACCAGCGGGAAAAAAAACGAGAGGCTGCACGTGATGAATATGTTAAAACCATTTCTGACAGCAGCAATATTTCCTCTGCGCGGCGGCGCTTGTTGCAGAATGAGAGGATCATTTATTACACAGCTTGTTAGAGCAGCTGCTGCTCTATAAGGCATGCTTATAATGTGCATAGATCTGCTGTTTTTTTATTCTACATTCACAGACACCGCTGATGCTGTTCATCACAGCATATTTCCTGCGATTCAAGAGAAAAGACGACGTGCAGCTCTGCAAAGACGATGACTTAGCAGCCCCTTTGTTTGACCTCGTACTCATTCTTGATTTTTCTTTTTTTTTTTTTAAAGAATATGCCTCTGTAAGATGTTTTTAAATGCTCGCAATCATGTTGAAATACTGTCGCTGCCTTTCTTGCAAATCGCGCAGCCGTCCAGGAAATGTATTAAATCTATATATTCTACATTGTGTTTTCCGGCGAGGAGCTGAGAGCAGCGTTATCTGCTCCATCACAATATTAGCTCCATTATCTAATGAGTTTGGATGTGACAGCACTGCTGCACTTACAGGCCGCTACGACTGTGTGTGTGTCATCAAACGGCCTCCGTCATTACACACTCACTAACTGGGGGATGCTGTTTCTAGAATAATGCATTCATCTCAATGATAAGATCGTGGATTCATTTTCTACATCACAACAGAAAGAGGAGGAAACGAGGGGAGGAGAGGATAGGATAGGCGCAAACAAGGGGAGGGGAGGACAGAGACGGAGGAAATGATTGTTGGCAAACTGTGGATTTTAATTCCCTGAGAGCAAAAAAACAGCAGAGTCTTTCTAACTCTGTAATTATTTGTTGTTTGCGTTGCTGCGACTTTAATAAACTGTAAATAACTTCCTCACTAACCACCTCACGTTTGCATTCATGACATATCTCGTTCACAAGAACAAGAAATGGACAGGCGTAACGGCGAAATTCAACACAGTCCATGCACACTGCATTCTGTCAGGGCCATAGTTTTGCTCTGTCAGATGGCGTGCGCCCTGCCCCAATGGGTCTGTTTCTGGAGTGTGAGCGCAGCCATGAGCAGCTGTACACACATCACAGGAGAACTACAAGATCAGAGGAGAACTACAAGATAACAGGAGAACTACAAGATCAGAGGAGAACTACAAGATAACAGGAGAACTACAAGATCAGAAGAGAACTACAAGATCAGAAGAGAACTACAAGATAACAGGAGAACTACAAGATAACAGGAGAACTACAAGATCAGAAGAGAACTACAAGATCAGAGGAGAACTACAAGATCACAGGAGAACTACAAGATCAGAAGAGAACTACAAGATCAGAGGAGAACTACAAGATCACAGGAGAACTACAAGATCAGAGGAGAACTACAAGATCACAGGAGAACTACAAGATCATAGGAGAACTACAAGATCACAGGAGAACTACAAGATCACAAGAGAACTACAAGATCAGAAGAGAACCACAAGATCACAGGAGAACTACAAGATCAGAAGAGAACTACAAGATCAGAAGAGAACCACAAGATCACAGGAGAACTACAAGATCACAGGAGAACTACAAGATCACAGGAGTACTACAAGATCACAGGAGAACTACAAGATCCCAAGAGAACTACAAAATCAGAGAACTACAAGATGACGTGGGAATAAAGAGAAAAAACGTGCAAACACCAAGTAGTAATTTCCCCTATGGGGGATCAATAAAGTTTATCTTTATCTTTAGCTTTGTCTTTCTGAGGATGATTTGTTGTTCACTCTGTATCAATTTAGACGTTATGTTGATGAATTGAGGGAAAATAAGAGCATTACTCTGTATATTGTGTTTAATTTTGAAATTATCCAGAAGTTCTGTGCGTTTCCTTGTCTGACTTCCTGTCCGGGTCGTTCTCAGGAGACGGACTGCGGCGTTTGATGCTAAAACAGTAGCATTGACTGGAGTGGCAGCAAACATGGCCATAGTGTGCAGCGCTGACAGACAGCACACATGAACTATGTGGAAGTATGTATTAGTTAGTTTTTCAAGCCGTGAGTTCGACCTGAGACTCCTTTCTCGCATGTCGTCCCACACTCTCTTATCACGATTTCCAATTCTGGCAAAAGCTCCTCAAACCATCTTAGGATCCTTTGAAACACCCTGACGCACCTCTGCCTGTCCCTGAACACAACTTAATGAACTCTGAGGGGACTCTGCAGAACGCTTACTCCAGTAAGAGTTACATCGATCTCCCTCCACATTAGATGTGTTAGCCAGACTTTGAGAACTTACTGACATGTTTACATGCATCTGAAGAGTCCAGATTTAGTCAGACTGACGTTTTCTAACTGCATGTAAACGTATGGACTAACAGGTCTGTGAACTTTCACTCTTGTTTGGCTTTAAGCTCTGATAACTGCGACTCTACTCCTTCCAAGACTTAACGTGTCTGCTCTGGCAGATTGCCTTTTCATTAAAAGATGCTAACAGTAGCTGCCGCTCTGAGACAGATTACCAACCCTGCAGAGAGGCGTCTTTGTAGACAACAAGCTTATTTTATGCTCACAGTAACTTTGACCTTCACCTCGTCCACTCTGACCCAGCTGATCGATCCCCGCTGAACTGTGAAATCAGCCACTGACGCACAAACATGGCCTGCGTCTGCAGTGTGTGCTATAAACGTCTGCAGGTAGAGGTCAAACAGATCACACATGAGATTATAAACAAACGCTCGCATGATTATCTTTCACCATGTGACACAGGGACGAGCAGAGAAACAGGCAGACGAGGAAGAGAAGGTCGATGGAAATGATGCACTCTACGTGTGGAAGTTTTAGAAGCGGCTCCTCAGATCTATCATCCAAACGGCAGCAGGAGGTCCATGAGAAGGCAAGCTGTGCAGAACTGATGGCAAGTGTAAAGAGGGCAAGAAGAAGACGAGGGGCCGCCTCTGCAGATGGTCGCGACGAGGAATACAATACGGAGCGGTAATTGTTGCACGCTGACAGAGGAAGAAAACGTTTCTCTTAATTTAGAATAAAGAAAGACAGCGAGGGAGAAAGACGGGAAAGTAATGAAGCAGCATTATTATCAGGACGCTGCTCTGATTGCTCGATGTCTGTCTGTGAGGTTTAATTGAATCAGTGTGAGATTGTAGAGGAGGACGGGGGCATACTGCAGGAAATAAGAACACACACTTCAAAGAGATGAGACTGAAGCTGACTGATCCTCTCAGGTTTGTCGTTTGACTCAGACGGGTGATAACACACCTGAGAGCTCTCATCACACACACACACACACTGTCTGTGTGACTCAGCTGTGTCAGACTCACAGTCGAGAGGGAACAGAGCGAGGAGTACAGAGGAGAAGAACGCCTGTCAGGTTTATTTCGGGCTCTTTGCGCCTGTGAACGCAGCTTCATGCTCTGATCTGCTGCTGTCCCACTTCCGCGTCCTCTGGCGCCCGCTAAATGGCGTAAATGAAAGTTAAATATGCAGCAGCGTTTAACGCCTCCCACCTAACCTCGACACAAAACCCAAATATAACAAATATATAACCAAGACTTAAAGCTAAGCCTCTCAGTGCAGAGCGACGAGGAGACCTTTCCCTCCTTGAAGACCTGCAGACCCCACATGAGTATGCAAATTTGCAAATTTCCACCTACTCCGTGCACGCCGCAGTCCATCAGCGGTGCCGAAGTTCGCTGCCACTCTGGTCAATTCTCCTATTTCCACAGTGAGCGCCGCGGTCCGTCTCCGGAGCGTGTCACCAGCACCTTTTCTAAAAGTTTAATGATTTTTAACATGAAGTGCTCAAAAAAAATGGAGGAAAAAAAACATCATATGGACACAGGGCCTTAGGGCTCAACAGTGACCGCCCACTTTTTTGGACAGCCGTCGTTACAGAATTAATTTTCCTCGTTCAAATCCTCCGTTGACATTTCAGAAAATCCTTTTTTCAACATTTTTAATACTGGAACCAACCAACCAGCTACTCCAATCATGAGAAAAGTCCATCCTCTCCGTCTTCTGCCTGCTCCACTTTTCAGAAAATGTGTGCTCAAACAGATCATCACAAAGGGCAGTAGCCCCTCCCCCAGGTGGGTGACACTCCCACAGCTAGGTGTTTGTTCTGCCCTCTGAGTCTACCTTTTCACCGTAAACAATAGGACATGGAGCGAAAAAGCCCGAGTACACCCAAGCCCTTCCAGAGAGGGGGCGTGGTCAGACACAGCTCATTTACATATTTAAAGGTACAGACACAGAAACAGCCTGTTCTGAGCAGGGCTGAAATAGAGGGGTTTATAGGCATGATCAAATCCAGGATCAGAGTGGATTTAGAACAAGAAACTTCACACACATGTTTTTGAGGAGCTCTGAGATTTATTTACACTGAAGAGGAGGAGGAGAATATGTGACCTCTAAGATTTTGGCTTCACTTGAGGCGAGACGACGCGCTGTCCAGTTTTAAGAGTCAAATAGTTGAAATTCAGGGACAGTTGCTCTTTTTCATGTTGCTCATCGCCACGGCTGCCCAATGATGTCATGGCCACCATGAGCAGCATGAGGAATGTTTGCCTCACACATGGTCTCCAATCTGTCTCCTCGCAGTGAGATTTGGACGCCACATTCATGCACCGTCTGCCTGCATGTATGACTATGAACGTTATCTTAACAGTGAGAAATGTAGCTGCGTTGATTCAGCTCCAGGTTATGTGCCAGAGAATGTGTGTGTGTGTGTGTGTGTGTGTGTGTGTGTGTGTGTGTCTGTGTGTGTGTGCGGTCGCAGTGTGGGGGTCTCTCTCTGCCAGGACCCGCTCTCTGCTCATCCAGAGGAACAGGCAAAGTAATGACATCGCTCTCCTGGCCCGCCCGCCATCCTGCAGCGATGGCGTCAGCATGCACAGAAAAAGACGTCATCCAAACACAGAGATAAACACACACAGCCAAAATATAGAAACTGTGTTCTGTTGTGACACAAATAGCAGTTTGTCATCAGAACACGCTTTAGGAGAAATGACCTCAGTGATCAGACGCTGAATGAGTCATTAGATCCTCTTCCTTTCCTAGATTCCTTTTCCTGTCTCCTGAGGTGACTTGAACAATTTGGGAAAGGATTTTTTTTTTGGGTTAGGGTTAGAACCAATATGTAGGATAACAAGACAACAGACTCCACACATGGGGGGCGCCCAAACCGCTTGGCTGTCAGCGCCCCGTTATTTATCCAATAAATACTTTTCCTGCTGTTACCTTTTTTTTTCTTTGTCAGAGCTTCATACAACAGACGAAATACCATAAGGCTGGCTACGCGACAGATGATTTAAGGCCTAATGCAGGGGGAGACGTGGCCTGTTTCACGGCGTGTCACAACCGAGTGTCCAAATGATCCTCAAGTGTTTGGCGTCAATACGATCGTTTTGGAGCAGATCCCAGCTGTCATTGGGCGAGAGGCGGGGCTACACCAGCCAATCACAGCGCTGAACCTCCTCACTGTAAGGCGACAGCCCCATATCAAACATGTTTGATTTTAATGAATTCCAGATCGAGCTGCCTCTGATGGAAGACCTGCAACAGCCAATGAGAGCGAGCAACCGGAAGTGTCACCAAACAGATGTTGCATCACCGTGAAGTGACCACGTCCGTTGTTTGTTTTCTTCTGAAGTCCCGTTTGATCACGTGAGATTCTGTGAGATCTTGTGCCTGTTATAAACCTCCATGTTTTTATTTAATCGGTTAAGATTTGAAAATCGTCCCGTGTGTATCCAGCCTGAGAGACGCAGTGTGCTGCAGGTGATCAAACATATTTCACATGTTCGTCAGGATCAACACGTTATATTGTTACTCAGCGAGTGACTCAAAGTTCATATTAAATGTAAAAATAACTTTTGCTCTGATTAAATCAGGTTTAAATACTCTGATCATGACACTCAGTCCTCACAATTTTCTCAATGCTTCAACTGCCAGGCACGTCTATTTCTGGGCCGTGGGAGCGTGCACGTGAGGCAGCTGCTGGCGTGAGGATGGAAAACTTAAGCACACACACACAAACACACACACACACACACACACACACACACACACACACACACACAGGTTTGAAACCTGAGCTGGTGACGGTTCGGCCTCCGGTGGGTTATTTTAAACGCTCAGAACACGTATGAAGCTTTGTCTGCCAGCTCTGAGTGAGAGAGAGAGAGAGAGAGAGAGAGAGAGAGAGAGCAAGAGAGAGAGAGAGAGTTAGAGAGAGAGAGAGAGAGAGGAAGAGAGAGGGGGGGAGAGAGAGAGAGAGAGAGAGATACTTCATTATGAAGGTGGTGCACAGAACTTGCTGTGTGTTTCTTACATAAATAAACTACCACCTCTCATTAGTTTATGCGGTCGAGCGTGTGACGTCTTAATTCAGGAATAAAATCCAGACAAAGTCATACGGATAAAGATTGTTTATAAAAAAAACTGGATGTGGACCAAGTGACCCAGGAGCCGAGACCGGGCCCTCGAGTAGACGTTGCTCCCCAAACCTTCAGCGAGGTGTTCGGGCTCTACCACCACCTGACGTCCCTGACACCCAGCCTCCACCATCAGACTGTGTCGTCCTTCAACCACCGCCGTCCTCGTTCATGCGCGACCTGCTCCGACCTCCACGTCAGCAGTAAAGAAGTGACAGGAACAGGAACAAGAGGAATACAAAGGAGAAATCCTTCCTGCATCTTATCCCATCTCCCCACTATCCCGTTATTCGTCTATAACATAACTAAGGCCTTCTACCTGCTCTTTCGTAAAGCACTGTACAAATAATGATTGATTGATTGGTTTGTAAACGTTTATTTTGAGAGCGTACGGCTGGGTGGGTGTTTTGGCTCTTTTGGTTATTTTTATGTAGATTTGAAGAATCTATAAAGTCAGTTGTGTAAGGTGTGGGTGTGTGGAGATGTGCTGTACTGTAAAGACAAAAACAAAAAAAACAAAGATTTGTGGGTCAGAGGAGTCTCTGAGTCTCCCGACTGCTGCTCTGATGTAAGCATGAGGCACATCGGGCCCAGGGCAGGTGTGTCTCATCTCCTCATTGCCTGCTCAGCAGGTCTGCAGCCTTGGAGACAGAAAGCAAGAACCAGTGAACTCATCAATGCACCTTTTACAGGTTGCCATACTACCCCCTGGATGGATGAATGCATGGTTGGATGGATGGATGGATGGATGGATGGACAGATGGATCGAAGGTTGGACATATGGATGAACAGACGGATGGACCAATGGATGGATGGACGGTGGGATATATGGATGGATGGATGGATGGATGGATGGATGGACAGATGGTTGTCTGGACGGATGGATGGACGGATGGATGGACCAGTAAAACAAACTGATGCTCGGTTCTTCTCTGGTGACTTTTACACAGAGATGAATATTTATTAGGATTTCAGCATTAATAATAAGAAAGTATTTCAGGTTTCCTTGTTGAAACAACTCATTTAATTTATTTTAATGATCACTAATGCCTGGATACAGCTCATTAATCATTTAATCTCACGATAAATCTCTCAGCCCGTCATTCTGCCCGTCAATCAGCAGACACTGGGCTGCTTTTAAATACACCTCCCTCTGTGCTGATCAGAGCTGTGACTAATGAGACACACACTCGGACCACACTCGGTTTATTACATAACAACCCACAAGAGGGGAAATGACTGGGGAATAAACAGTGAGAAACAAACAGGTTCATTAGAGGTTTCACTTTGTTCCTTTTGTTCATTACAAACACAAACAGAGTCATTAGAGATCGACACAAACAAACAGAGCAGAATACATTTACACACATCCACATCCTCCCACACTGTCTGCTCTAAATCAGGACTAACGTGGGACAAACATCATTAGCAGACATTCTCTTAGATCTGTTTTAACAATTACAATAATATATTTTTAAAAGAAGTGGAGCACACAATTTATTTCCTCTCATTTCATTGTCCTTCATTCTGACTGTACAATGCATTTCAAAAAAAGTTTTTCATGCTTTTAATTTGTATTTTTGTACCATCTTAAAGGAGCAGTATGTAACTCTGACACATAGTGTTTAAAATGGGTATTGCAGTCTAAATTCTAAACATTGTAGAGAGCTTATAGCAATTTTGATATTGATATCACATTTTTTGACACTTTATCTCAACATGTTTTGGTGTTCTTGCTCTTTTTTCATTTCTGTCTCTCTTAATGTCAACGCTTTGTGTCATGTTTGGACTTTTTATCACCAGTTCTTTGACTTCTTAATCCATCATATTTACTTTTTTATCTCCCGTCATATTTACTTTTTAATTTATACTCGCAACTTTTCATCTCATATTTACGTCAGAGCTCGGGTTGTTTTCTCACCAAGGTTTTGTTTCTATCTCTGTTCTTGTTGTTTTTTGGTTCATTTTACGACCCAGATAGACTTCATTTCTTCACACTGTTTCCACTTGTGCTGCAGTCATGTCCCTGAAAGCAGAAATAACTGACTTATAATAAAGACACAATTAGACTCATAATGAAAACCTCAAGAGGCCGAAACCCCGAATAAACAAAATTCAGAGATAATCGATGAATGAAGCCGGAGGTGGAAAAACTTCAGATAAGTGCAGAACAAGAAAGGAAACACTTGAATACATTTACTGAACCTTAATCCAGAATCCAATCCTCACATATTTTCACACACACGCACACACACACACACAGACATTCAGACACAGTCACTCCGGATGCTTTGTGAGTGACCCACAATTCTGAAATCGAGTCTCACACAGCTGATTGAGATGATCAAAGCATAACTAGTACTGTATCTGCATGAAAACATCCCTATAAATACACACACAAACACCCATACACACACACACACACACACACACACACACACACACACACACACACACACACACACACACACACACACACACACACACACACACACACACACACACACACATCTATCACCTAAAGCAGGCTGACTCAGAGGCTGAAGGCAGCGTGTCAGGGCAGAAACCTCTGAGCTAAAAACACTGGACACCTGTTCCCCCCGTCCCACTGAGAGAAATTCCACTCCTCAGTCAGCCTGTGTGTGTGTGTGTGTGTGTGTGTGTGTGTGTGTCTGTGTGTGTGTGTGTGTGTGTGTGTGTGTGTGTGTGTGTGCGTGAGACGAGTGTTGACACCAGACGTTCCTGTCTCACGTGGACTCTCTGTGACATCACTTCCTTTACGACCCGTCCCTATTTAAAGGCGGCCGTGGAGCCAGAGGGGCTTCAGCAGGGATTAAAGATAAAGTCCTCGCACTCTTCACACCGACACGCTCACCCACTGACCGACTGACGGCCACCAGAGCTCCGGATGCTTCCCTGAACATCCATCGCGGATATAAAGGATTGAGACGGACGGATTTTACACCCGAGATCATCTGGGAAGATATCGCATGTGAGGAGTGTTTAAGATTCAAGCTGGAACTTAAAGACACACTTTTAATTTAAATCAGAAAACTTCTTTTCTCTTTTTGAATCACCTAAACATCTACATTTTCAGACAAAGACATTTTTAAAAAGGACTAAAACACGGCCTTGCATTTGGAAAACAAAGGACACATCAGCTTCCTGGTGACGTCTCTCCCGGCGCCTCGTCATCATGAGCAGCGGAGGAACCTCCACTGTTCCCCCTCCGGAGCCTCAGGCTTTCAAACGCGCCGTTCGGAAGATAAAATGCGCCGCCATGGTGGCTAACTTGGCTAAGAGCTGGCAGGGCTGGGCCACCGACCACTCGGAGAAGCAGGACGCCATCCCGAGCGGCTGGATGCCGACGTCCGTTGAAGAGGAGGACGAAAAACAACAAAACCACGTGGTCAAACTCACGGTGACGCCGCGAGTCGTCGTAGCCGATCGCAGCGACGCCGGAGGGAGTAAAATCAGAGCGTGCACGGTGACAAAGTCCATCCAGCCTAAACGCAGCGAGTGCAGCAGCAGCGATTTGATCAGCGCAATCAAAGGGAAAATGGAATCCGGTCCGGAGCAGAACAAGCCGTTCCTGGGCAACGAGTCACCGACACGGCGGCGCCAAATGAGAGCGCTGCAGAACGCAGGAGGAGGAGGTGGAGTCATCCAGGACCGGAGGCTGATGTTGCAGGAGAAGAAGCTCGGCTCGAGGAGCAGCAGCGTCGACACGGAGGACAGCGGGATCGGAGAGGAGGCGGGGCTTAGCGACAACGAGCCGAAGAGCGAGCAGAATGACATCCTTCCAAAGAAACACACGACTCGGCCGAAGGTAGAGTTTCTCTCACACAGATGTTATTAAAACTGATGGAGGAATCTTTTTTCAGCTTCAACCTTTGAAAGGAAAAATAATTTGCTACACCGAAGTAGCCGATTTCATGTAAAGGTCGTGGATAAATAATCGTCCAAAGAGACGGAACTACGACGACGATAGTTTGATCTGTTGGCTGAAATATTGGCGACTATTTCAGAGGTTGAAGTTCTGCTTTTTTACGCGTTATGAACGATAAACAGGAATCCCAAATCCCCTCAGCCTCGACGTCCTCTTTTGTAATTGTTTTGATTAAGAGCCCCCTGGTGGCGGACGCTACATACTGCATGTTTAAGAATGCACTAATTAATTAAGACATCGAGATCTCATTTCAAGACACTCAACGAGTACACTTTGCTCGCTGCATTCATAGAAGATTTAGATTTTTTGTGCGTGTACGGTCTTGGAATAAGATGTTTGTCAGCTGAGTGAGGTTGTTGTGAAATGAGATATTTAGGATGTAGATTTAGATTTTAAGATGTCACCGTGTGACCTTACAGACTGACTTTTAAAAATAACTAAATGAACAAAACAAAGAGGGAGGGGGGCGACGAGAGGGAGCAGAATTTATGAATTTGTCCTCATGAAAAGGTCGTTCAATCACTGACGCTTCAAATCTGTCAAGCTTTCACACTTCTTCTTCGTCTGTAAACGATGAGAGGAGATCTGTCGAGTTATTGTTGATGATGACGGGAACAAGTCAGACGATCAGGACCTAAACTTCCAGAAGATAAACTTTGTGTAACCGCTCTTTAATTCTTCTTTATATAGACATGACAGACGTTTACAGGTTTCTGTTTTCTTTTCTTACGACCACACAAAATGTTTCCACTCGTCCCGGATTCAAACTCGTCACAGGACAGGAGAACACGTGTCAGTCTCACGGTCTCACAGCTCCGATATACAAGCAGAAGTCCCTTTGATGTCACCTGCAGGAACCGGACACCAAACTATAGGGCGCTTGAGTAACATCAGCAGTAAAAATCTGGGCTATAAAATGCCGAGGGGGGGTCGTCAGAGAGAGAACGGGTTCACACTCATAAAGACACAAGCTGGAGCGACAGCAGAGCAATGGAATAAATAAATAAATATACAGAGAGGCTGTGGTGCAACGTGTTCTCCAACCTGACCTTCAGGTGGAACCACAGGGGGGGGTGGGGGGAGGGGGGGGGGGGGGGGGCTAGGAGAAATATGAGACAGACCATTCTGTGATTTATTTGTGCATGTGTGGGTTTGTGTGATGTTCAAGAAGAAGGAGGGATGACAGTTATTTCTGGCCTGATTGTGGTTTTACTAATCAGCCAATTTAATAATATTTGTCACATCAGAGAGTGGTGTCATGTCAGTCTGTGCATCAACCTTTAAAACCCGATCTCAGGAAAACAAAGAGCAGCAATCCTGCAGTTCCTCAAGTGTCCACTAGAGGCTAGCTGCAGAACCACATGAAGGCGCATACAAACTCGTTAGGTGTATGTGGCTCATAATAAACTTGAATTAGATATTTTGCGCAGAAATTTTAAAACGACATGCTAAGCATTGAGTGTTTGAGTGTGCTGGATCATGTGACAGGTGACATTTGACCTATATACAATACACCAATACAAACACTCAGCTACAGGATGCAGGACACGTAAATATCTGTCTCTTCAGCTGCAGTTCATGGAATCTGTTCCCTAAAAAAAAGGGAGACGAGGGGGCGCCGGAGGCCTAGTGGTCAGTGAGCGCGCCTCATGTGCGGAGGCTTAAGTCGGTTCAGGTCCGGCCTGGGCTTCTTTCCGGCAATCCATTCCCCACTCTCTCTGTCCTATCCACTGTCCTGTCTCTGAAAGAAAAAGGCATAGAGGTCACACAAAAAATTATTTACAAAAAGGAGGACGAGTGCTGACGGAACAAATAGAATACATTTGAAGTCAAAGTCACATGAGTGATTTTTTTCACTGCAAAAACAGGATTTTGTTTTTCCAGTTTAGGACCAGTCTCTCAGTCAAGACAGATATTAGAACGCTGTGATTATCAAAAAAATGAGCATACTGCATTAATGTAAAAATACAAAATAAACAGGGTGGGTTTGATATAGGACAGGAAAGACGTTGATCAGGTGATTAAGGGTTCACAGAGGTTGGTGGACGCTCCCTCTGTGACATGTCCTCACTTTTTAAAGTGTGAATTCCAAAGTGATACGATGACACCGATCTGTCGGTGTGGCAAGCTGCGGAAAGTACGGGGGGGGGGGGGGGGGGGGGGGGCAGGAGAGGAGGGGGGGGGTCAGGGTAGGAGAGGGGGAGCGGGGTCAGGGTAGGTGAGGGGGAGGGGGGTCAGGGTAGCTGAGGGGGAGGAGGGGTCAGGGTAGGAGACGAGGAGGAGGGGTCAGGGTAGGAGACGAGGTCGTATAGGAGGAGTGAGTAGGTACTGATTATTGAGGCTTTACAGAGAGGATGCAAGAGGATCAAATAAAAGCTGCAGCAAAGCGTGCACTTAAAGAGGAACTCTACAGATCCTCCTCCTGGGTTCCTCCAGCGGGGTCTTAAACTCTAGCCTTCATGCACGTCGGTGCTTCATGGGAGCAACATAAAGCGGGTTCTATGGGGAATGTCTCCGGGTGCATAGCAAAAGGTCAAGACGGGGATCAGGTGCACCGAGCAGAGAAGAGTTTATTTAAAGATTGCGGGTCATTAATCCAAAAGAATCTGCATCCGACTCTTCAACGTGACCTCGTGTGTTGGAGGTGATCAGTCATGTGACTTCAGTCGTCTGTGCAGAGGAAAGTTAGTTACGGCATTCTGCAGAAAAACAGAATCAGAATCAGAAATACTTTATCAATCCCAGAGGGAAATTCGATCGTTACAGTTGCTCCAAAATATACAATATGGCAGTAGCACTAGTAGCTAGCGAGTGTCCTGGTTCTGATCATCTTCAGGATCTGGTGTTTACCTGGACTCAGAGAAACATGGTTCTTCATCTCCCTGTAGACAAGCTCAATACTCAAATCCTGCTTCATGATCACTGCGTCTTATTGGTGCAGACGCCATGTGATGTTTACAACCCAAACTGCAGACATTTAGAAATCTGAGAAACACAAGACCTCTGTGGATTATTTTTGGTTTCGCACCACCAGGTTGCAGATGCAAAAAGACAAAAGTCACTTTCTTCCTCGCTCCAGAAATAAGACGCTCTCGTTGCCGCCGCCATGTTTGTTGTGCTGTATAGTCACTTGGCTGAGGCGGCGTCTGTGCAGATGGTCGGCACCTGTCAGAAAACGGGGTTAAGGCGTTTACATGACAAAGAATCCTGAATTCTTTCAGAGTTCTCCAGGTGGAAAAAAATCAGGTTTCTCTAAATCCGGATAAGGGCTTATCCTGCTTTCTGAAGTCAGGATCTGATGTTTACATGCACAAACACAAAAATATGTTCAAACCCAGGATACTGAAATCCATGGAAACATCCTCACTGAAAGTAAAGTAAAGTACCTGTATCTCATGAAACGCTAAACGCTCCGTCTGTGGAAAGCAGATTTTTCTCTGGTGGGTGTCTGGGCCAAAAGTCCAGGACAACCTAGAGAACATCTGATGGTTTTGTCAGACTTGATTTGACTTTTCAAAGAGGGTCTGGTTTGATAAAATCCTGGTAGAACTGTAAAGACTCTGACTTTATTCTGAGGGTAACATGCCCTTTTGTCTTTCCTTTTCAGGTCAAGATCGTCACCACCAATGACATCAAGAGCCGCTGGCAGCAGTGGTCGCAGCAGCACATCGAGGGCCAGAAGCTGAACCCGTTCAGCGAGGAATTCGACCATGAATACGCCATGGCTCAGCGCGTACGCAAAGGCGAGTCGGGCTACGGCCGACCCAAAGACGGCTCCAAGACGGCGGAGAGGGGCGACCGGGCCCAGAAGCACATCCACAGAGAGATGGAGGAGATGGTGTGGATCATCAGAGACATGAACTACAAGGACAAAGAGGGCAGGACCGTCATCAGCTTCGGGCGCCTCTTTGACCGATACGTGAAGATCTCAGATAAGGTGGTGGGCATCCTGCTGCGCTGCCGCAAACACAAGATGGTGGACTTTGAGGGCGAGATGCTGTGGAAGGGACAGGACGATGATGTCATCATCACGCTGAGGGACTGAGGACGGGAGGGATGTGTGACGAACAATAAAAAACTCTTTAGACGCTTAACGTGTCCTCGAGACAAAAACGGAATAGTTTACAGGAAGTTCATACAAGAGGGAAAAAGTTTAGAGATATTTATAATGCATGGAAATGTCAACAAAATGGAAATAAAGACAAAACCTAAAAAAAAAATCACATTCTTAAAGCAAGTTGATTTGAAGGCTAGAAACACACACACACACACACACACACACACACACACACACACACACACACACACACACACACACAAACAAAAAACACACACACACACACAAACACACAAACAAAAAACACACACACACACACAAACACACACACACAAACACACACACACACACACAAACAAAAAACACACACACATACAAACACACACACACAAACACACACACACACACACACACAAACATAAAAACACAAACACAAACACCACACACCCACACACACACACAAACACACACACACACACACAAACACACACACACACATGCACACACACACAAACACCACACACACACACAAACACACACAAACACACACACACACACACACACACAAACACACACACACACACACACGCACACACACACAAACACACACACACACACAAACACACACATGCACACACACACACAAACACACAAACATAAAAACACAAACACACACACACACACACACACACACACACAAACACAAACACACAAACACACACACACACACACACACACACACACACACACACACACACACACACACACACACACACACACACACACACACACACACAAACATACACACACACCAGAGCCATCAGTCCTTCTCACATACCTCACAGATCATCCGATGAAGGGACGCTATCTTTAGCATGCTAATCATGATCACCATGCTAACTACGTTATGTGCTACAAGCCTCAGGAATCCCCTGCAGTCAGACGAGAGAGATCGTGGTCATCCTGTACCTGCGCCCTGAAGTCCAGAGTCCATACTCAAACCTAAAGGGAGTGCAGAGCACCCCCTTTAGTAATAAACCTTTTGTAATAAACCTTACACCGTTTAGTTAAAACCGTATGTTTCCCTCATTTTTGCCCGGCCTTCAGAGCCGGTGTTTGTTTTTTTGTGCCTCATTTGTTATTTATATGTCACCAGTTTGTCACTCTATTGCACCTAATAAAAATAAAAAATAAAAAAAGAGCCGGGTCATTACAGTGCACACGACAGCGAGGGCAGCGCACACCGCGTCCTATCTGACCGTCCCCTGAGACTGTGAGATCGTCTTTTTGTTGTTAGTTGTTGTGATCAGAGAGTTTGGATACTTGGAAGTCAATAAAGACGGACATTTGAGTGCTGACATCTTGTATTCTTTTCCCTCTCATAAATCTGACATGTTTGAGTTTGAATCCTGATGTTGTTCCTCTTCTCCACCCGTCCTCTACTCTCTTTAACAATTTAGTTTTGATGCACATCGAACAACCAGAGAGCAACTGAAGGTTTAATTTCACATTTCTGAATGTTGGGCTCGCTAAGCTTTTAGTCTTTTGGATGTGTCCCCAGCGTCTTCATTTACTGACGCCACTGTTGCGGTAAATTATGGGCCTGTTCAGAGCGGCAGACTCTCGACAAATCCTCGGGGAAGTCTGCAGAAGTTCACGGCAGAGCCTTTAAGAGCCGGCTGATACGGGCAGTGAGACAGACATAAGCCTTTTGTTTCTCTCCTCCGTGGCTGTCGGTTCTCGTTCTCTGATGTCGCCTCACATCCCGCTCTGCAGCCATGGCGTTCACCAGAGAGGTTAAAGGAGGAAAGGAGGGCTGAGAGACCAAAGAGAAGGAGGGTCCGTCCCAACTGCTTAAGAAGATGACTCTACTCAGACACCTTCTTCAGCTGCTATGATTAAAGGAAGATTTTACTTCATTAAAGATAAAAATACACTTTATTGATCCCCCATTGGGAGAAATTTCTTTGTTACAGCAGCTCAAAAACATTAGTATGATTAGTAAAAATAGCAAAAATTAAAAAAACAAATATATTTACATTAATTAAGTAAAGCAAGAAATTACAAACGAGATAAAATAATACTAGGTATATACTATAAACACTTTCCCTTGTGGAAAGTCAGAGGACAGTTACAGATTGTGATTGTGAACATTATTAGAGTCAGGTGATTAACGTCTCTTTCACGCTAACCAGCAATTCACACATACTCCGTGCGCGCCGCGGCCCATCAGCGCCACGGTTTTGCTCCGTCAGACGGCTCGCGCCCATTCACACTGGATCCGTTTCTGGGACGTCAGCGCAGAGCAGCGCACCCATGACACATCACAGGAGAACTACAAGATCCCGCGGGAATTACGAGAAAAACATGTAAAAAACACGTTGCTTTGTCTTTCTGAGGATGCATTGTTGTTAATTCTGAGCCTGTTTTGACGTAATGTTGATAAAGTGATGAAAAATATGATCGCGAGTCCGTATGTTGTGTTTTATTTTGAAATTGACCGGATGCTCTGTGCGTTTCCTTGTCTGACTTCCTGTCCGGGCTGTCATATTCTGTCCAGCTTGACGCGTGCCTGCAGCGCACTCCGGTGAAAATAGACTCGCTGCGTATTTGAAACGGAGCAGATCGCAGTGCAGTTGGTGGCTCGCGCCGGAGACGGACCGCAGCGCGCCCTGTGTGAACACAATGACTGACTAGAGTGGAAGCTAAGTACAACGTAGTGTGCGGCGCTGAAGGACCGCTGACTCATCCGTCAGACTAGGAGGCAAAACTGCAACCTGGCCAGGGGTGGAGCCAAGGGCTTGCCAGGGCCACCCTAGAAATCTGATAGGCCGCCCCAAACCCCTGAACTATGATTGGCTATTTGCCTTGTCAGTGGTAGGTTGGAGTTTAAATCAACTTTTTGGGCTGGAAAACAGCTTCAAAAACCAGCCGGACTTGGTACACTATAAAATATTGTCCAAAGCTGTTCGTAGCAGTTTGAAGGAAGGCGGTTTCAAAAACGGCCATGCTGTGCTCTTTGGCCACGCCTCCACTACTGAAGCCTTCCTCTCTCCTCCAGTGCTACATGACAAACTCCCCTGAAATTCACATGAAGGAGTCAACTGCAAGGGAAGGACACAATTGTTCTATAGAATATATTTTCTGAATAATTTGTCAAGAGACAGAGTAAGCTTACCTCCACCGGCTCCCATTTAAAACTCTGCTGCTCGCTTACAAAACAGCCAAAATGTCTCCTTCTTACCTAAACCTAAAGGTCTACACTCCCTCCCGCCCACTACGCTCTGCCAATGAAAGGCATCTGATCCAACCTTCCCAACAGGGTCCTAAGAATCTAACTGGACTCTTCTCCTCTGTCGCCCCCCGGTGGTTGAATGAACTACCAAACTCTATTTGATCTGCAGAGTCCCTTTGCACCTTTAAGAAAAAGATAAAGACCCAGCTCTTTATGGACACCTACGACCTTCATGATGATGATGATGATGATATTTAGGATGGTTTTGATGCTGGTTAGAACTCCAAAGAACAGCCGTCAATGCCGAGCTCTGCCTCTGGTCACTTCCTGTCAGCACCTGTGGGAGAGAGAGGGTCAGTGGAGGAGGAAGACAGCATTGAGTAAAAAGAGATAAATATCTTGATCAGGTTTTAATCAAAGTCCAGCCCCCTTTTTATCATTTTTTGTCTCCTCCTTTAAAATGTCCCAGTCATGCAGCAGGGGGCGACAGTGGGTGTATGCAGAGGAGCGTAAACTGTCTGTGTGTTGTATCAGTGTTTGACTGAGGTGGAAGCTGCTGTTGTTTGGAGCTCTAATCTTCCCCCCGCCGAGGAAATGATTTATGTCTCAATTTGCCTTTGCACCATCTGAAGGCCTCCTGCTGGCACCTTCCAAAGTCAGCGTGTGAATTCGTCTGTCTGCATTCGTGTATTCAAGTCACGCCACCACTTGTGTGTGTGTGTGTGTGTGTGTGTGTGTGTGTGTGAGAGCCAGTGAGAGTGTGTGGCGCCGTGTCTTCTCCGTCCGTCCGTCTGCGCATGTGCATGCAAGTCATGCCTTTACCTCTGTGTGCGTGTGTGTCTGCCGAGTGTGACCTGCCTCGCTGTCACGCAACTGCAACGTGTGTGAGTGTGAGAGAGAGAGAGAGAAAGTAAGAGAGTGAGAGAGAGAGAGTGACAGAGTGAAAGAGGGAGGGAGAGAGATAGAGAAAGAGAGTGAGAGAGAGAGAGAGAGTGAAAGTGAGAGAGGGAGGGAGGGAGAGAGAGTGAAAGAGTGAAAGAGGGAGGGAGGGAGAGAGATAGAGAAAGAGAGTGAGAGAGAGAGAGAGAGTGAAAGAGAAAGAGGGAAAGAGTGATAGAGAGTGAGAGAGGGAGGGAGAGAGAGAGAGACAAAGAGAGAGAGAGTGAGAGAGTGAAAGAGGGAGAATGAAAGAGAGAGAGGGAAAGAGTGATAGAGAGTGAGAGAGGGAGGGAGAGAGAGACAGACAAAGAGAGAGAGAGTGAGAGAGAGAGAGTGTGTGTGAGAGAGAGAATGAGAGAGTGAAAGAGGGAGGGAGGAGAGAGATAGAGAAAGAGAGTGAGAGAGAGAGTGAGAGAGAGAGTGAAAGAGAGAGAGGGAAATTTGTGATAGAGAGTGAGAGATGGAGGGAGAGAGAGACAGACAAAGAGAGAGAGAGTGAGAGAGAGAGTGTGTATGAGAGAGAGTGAGAGAGTGAAAGAGGGAGGGAGGGAGAGAGATAGAGAGAGAGAGTGAGAGAGAGAGAGAGAGTGAGAGGGAGGGAGAGAGAGGGAGACAGAGAGAGAGAGAGAAAGAGAGAGAGAGAGAGAGACAGAGAGTGAGAGTGAGAGAGAGAGAGACCTAAATGTAAGCTGATCAGTTCAGTCACTAGCGAGTCTGGACGTCTGCCAGAGAAAAAGGGAGAGAGCGAGGGACGGAGGAGAGAGACAATAAGAGCAGAAAGGAAGCAGAGGAGGAGACACACACAAGAGTCATCCTGAGCTGCTGACATTCAAACTAAATGAAACCCTCTCTCCTCTGCAGCTGCTCATCTCGCTTTCGTTCTCTCATTGTTGTGTCTCTCTCATCTGTTTCACAGCTGACTGAAGTCCAGGAGAGTTCAGAGGGAATGAGGTTGAAACAGCTCAACTCATCATCAACACACTTGATAACCGCCGTGGAGTTTGTTATCTCGTTTCTTACCCCCTGTAAAGCAGAAATATTATGAAAAATCCACTTAGTGTTTTTGAACATATATCTGGGTAACCTGAGTGTCTACTGACCCACAAAATGTTAAATAAATCCATTCAGTCCTTTTGTTTGTGGTCTGCATAAGTCTTACAACACAGAGAAAAATGCTCTGTTTCAAATGTTCTCTCCTTGTTATGTCACAGTGGGATTCTGGTAAAAAAAATAAAAATCACCTCCCCTCCCCTGATATCTCCACCCATGGACTCCCCCCCCCAGACTAGAACAAAACTTTTGCACAGGTCCTTCATTTTTTATTCTTGCTAGCGAACGAGTGATGTCTTCGGGGAAAACTCAGGGGGCTCATTGCATTTAAAGAGACACACACACCAAAACGGAGAGTTCTGAGAGAGCTGGTTTCTACAGGGTCACAAGCTTCCTCTGGTGCTTGATTCATGTTATATTTTGACTAAAGCACAGCACAGATGTTTCATTTAGACCACAGGAGACTGTTTGAAAAGGTGGAGAAGGGGGGAGAATATGTCCTCTTTAAAATAGGAAGATGATAAAATGTCAACTTGTATCAAAGGCCAACGCAAAGAGGCGTGTTTTAAGCAGCGATTTAAAAGTTTCAGTGGATGTAAACACTCATCATAAAGACGCTCTGGCTTGTTCATGTTTGATCTCAATGATGAACACAATGTGGAACAAAAATGCATTTTTTCGTGAACAAGAGTCGAATCCTAAACTCTGAATATAAAAAACAAACATGATCACACGGGTTAAGGTCGACTCTGTCCGAGTGCATGAGCCCACCTCGCCTCGCTGCAGGAGTCGGGTCTCTGCAGTCGTCAATCAATCTGACAACGGCTTTAATCAATACGTTATGAAGTCCTATAACTCAGGTGGAGCTGTGGGGCTGTGAGCAGGAGACACACATCTACTGAAAATCAATCGAGTCACAGTTTACAAACACAATCACAGGTAAAGAGGTGAGCAGTTCAGAGAAACAAGGGCGAGAGAGAGAGAGGTGGAGAGAAAAGAACGGGTGGGGAAGAAGGTCAAAATACCATAGGTAATATCTACAGATATTAAAACAAGAGCAGGAAGAACATTTGGACCAAAGAGAGGCACTAACAAGAGGCTGTATGTGGAAGGCATGTTAGTTAATGATCCCCGTCTCTCTGCTCCAATAGCCTGTTGATAAAATCCCAGGAGAGGGCAGGTTCAATCCCTTATCGGGGGGTTTTGTCAGCACCATCAGTCACTGTGAGAGAGAGAGAGAGAGGGAGAGAGAGCGAGAGGGAGAGAGAGAGAGAGGGGGGGGGGGAGAGAGAGACAGAGAGGGGGGAGAGAGAGGGATAAAGAGAGAGAGAGAGAGAGAGAGAGAGAGAAAGGGAGAGAGAGGGAAGGAGAGAGAGAGAGAGAGAGAGAGAGAGAGAGAGAGAAAGGGAGAGAGAGGGAAGGAGAGAGAGAGAGAGAGAGAGAGAGAGAGGGGGGAGAGAGAGGGATAAAGAGAGAGTGGGCGAGATAGAGAGGGAGAGAGAAAGAGAGAGAGACAGAGAGAGAGCGAGAGAGGGAGGAGAGAGAGACAGAGAGAGAGAGAGAGAGAGAGAGAGAGAGAGAGAGAGAGGGAGAGGACATTCACATCCTGATATTTTTAAGGACTTGCCTCTGACGAATATGATGAACTTGGAGCGGACAGAGCTGCGTACGGACGACGACCTGAAAACATAAAAAACACAAAACCACATCTGACACAATTATCACTTTTTAAAGATTTCTTTACGAACCTCAAGTCAAGAAAAAACAAACACCAAGAGGCAACATCCGGTGTTGAAAAATGAAGCCGATGCTGAAGTGTAAAATCCTGCAGTTCCTCGAGTGTCCACTAGAGGCCGGCTGCAGAAGCACAGGAAGTCACTTACAAACCCTCCTGGATCAAAAAGTCGCACATTCTTCATTTAAGATCCAGAGACTACTTTTACTTCTCATAGCCACTCTATGTGCAACACTTGTAGTTTTTTGCAGTAATATTTGAATTATTTAAATGCTGAAACGTCTATCTGTGATTGTGTTTGAGGCCAGTGAGTTCAAACTGAAGTCTATGAAAACATTTTTTTTTGTAGAGCCAGAGACGCTCCATGATGCAGGAGTCGTCCTGTGAGCAGCCCATCTCTTTCTTTCTGTCTCCTTCATGCTTCCTCAGATTAACGAGAACACAAGCGTTATTTATGGACCAATGAGAAACAGGGGATTATTGCTATTCCTGTCGGGTTCTTGGAAGCTTCTGTGATGATTCAAGGTGTGAAAGCGTGTGTTTATAAAATGTGTTTCTATGTGCGTAAGAATCTCTTGTTCTCCCCATGCCGAGCTTTTCTCTGTCATAGTTAAAGTGTGTACAAAATGTATGTGTTTGTGTTTGCATGTGCATGCAAAAAAAAACAACATGTGAACGCATGTTGTGTTGGATCAAATGTTTCCTGTGACAAACAAAGTTAAATTTTCCTGCAGTTTTCTGTCACTAATGAAGCTTTACTTTGTGGAGGATGAGTCAAACGAGCAGCAGGTTCTGTTTATTTTGGGTGACTGGCTGTGTTCAGAAATAGAACAGGATATTAAAGACGCCACAGGAGGACGGTCGTGGTGGAGGAATCATTGTGTGTGTGTGTGTGTGTGTGTGTGTGTGTGTGTGTGTGTGTGTGTGTGTGTGTGTGTGTGTGTGTGTGTGTGTGTGTGTGTGTGTGTGTGTGTTTGTTTGACGATGTGTTTCATCTCCAAATAACATGAAAATAATGACAGAGTGAAATCACATTGACCAGCTGTGTTCACACATTACCTTGAATTCAAACACTTTTGTCCTTGATGCTAGGAGCGCCGCTGCGGACAGTGCGGCTGCTCTGGGGGCCATGATGCAAGCAGACGTTTCAACACTGTCACAAAAACGCATCATTTCCATGATGTCTCTATTTGTTCATGTGACAGGGCGGCAAGACTCCGGCCAGTTTAAGGTCAAATATTCTGTAAAATCTACTTCCCCATGTTTCTCTAACACTAATATGTGTCTCTAGTGTGTCTACATACCCCAATGATAAGAAAAGTCCCTTTTCTCCATCTTCTGCCTGCTCCACTTTTCAGTAAATGTGTGCCAGAAGATTTTCCCTTCATGACATCACAAAGGGCAGTAACCCCTCCCCCAGGTGGTTGACACTCCCACAGCTAGGTGTTTGTTCTGCCCTCTGAGTCTTCCTTCTCACCATAAACAATAGGACATGGAGCGAGAAAGCCAGAGTACCCCCAAGGCCTTCAAGAGAGGGGGCGTGGTCAGACACCGCTCAATTACATATTTAAAGGTACAGACACAGAAACAGCCTGTTCAGAGCAGGGCTGAAATAGAGGGGTTTATAGACATGATGAAATACAGGATCAGAGTGGATTTAGAACAAGAAACTTCACACACATGTTTTGAGGAGCTCTGAGACTTATTGAAACTGGTTGAAACTGGTTGAAGAGGAGGAGAATATGTGACCTTTAAAGTGCCAAAACTTGCAAGAATGACAAGCTGAACACACCTGTAAGGCAAAGCATGTTTCTAGTCATGCTGCTCAAACACAAAGGCATTTGCAAAATAAGGCGGGAGAGAAATTAGCAGGAGGAGAAGGTTGCAAAAGCTCCAGTGATTAGACTCTAAATAACGAAGTGAAAAAGACTCACTACATGTCTGTGGTCATTAGAGACACAAAGGACCTGCAGAGAGAAAGGGGAGATGACATGAGACCAAACAAGATTTTAAAGATGGATTTGTGGTCGTGCTGTTCTAATTATTCACGTCGGGGGGGTATAAACCGTCACAGCATCTCTGATGGAGGAAGAAAGAAACCATAGTAGTCACTCGGGGTGTGTTCACGTTTCCCCCCGAGGGACAGCTGGAGCTCCGCGCTTTTTAATCTCAGGACGGAGCCAGCGGCCTTCTGGGAAATCTGCGGGGACGAGAGACGGCAAGAATACTGAGCCGGGGTCCTGCTGATTCAGCAGAAAACAAAACAAAGGAGTGGAGAGGAGAGGAGGAGCAGATGGAGGAGAGGGGCAATCATGTTAGACTGTGTGTGTGTGTGTGTGTGTGTGTGTGTGTGTGTGTGTGTGTGTGTGTGTGTGTGTGTGTGTGTGTGTGTGTGTGTGTGTGTGTGTGTGTGTGTGTGTGTGTGTGTGTCTTTCTGGTCACCAACATTAAGCAACGTTTTGATCAAAACGCCCCAAGCCAAACCTATGGATCCAAACGTTGCCCTGTTTGAAATAATTCTTCTCTCTCTTTTCTGAAGTTAGTACAACAAATAATGTGTAATTTAAAAATAATAATAATAATAATAATAATAATAAAAGCGTCATAATAATTTGTCTGTTTCATTTTTTAAATCTCAGTAAATCACACAGTTTCAGAAGTTAATTGTGATTAATCTCATTCAAAGAAATGTTTTGAGATTCTATTATTTTGCATTTCAAACTGTTTTTGTCATGCTTTTAATTTGAAAATGTTGTACTGCCTTAGGCCCCGTGTCCATGTAGCCTTTTTTTCTGAGTGTAAGTGTAAATTTGTTTTCAATGAGGAGAGCGTTCGCAGCAGCAGGCGGCCGCCCCGAGAAAAAGCCCAGCACCCAGCGTTGTTTTTCCGCCCCGAGCTGAAATTCTCTCTTAATTTCAGAAAGGCGCTGTTGACGTCACCGGCGCTCTTTTCCAAATGTTTGATATTCCCCGTAGTTTTCCCGCCGACAGATCGTGTCTTGTACCCACATCCTCCTCGCTCTGTGTCCGATCGGGAAATAAACGATCTCAAATGTAAAACATGCAGTAAAAAGTAACGGAGCAGTGTCGGTCATACAGCGGGCATTAAGATAAGATAAGCTAATCCTTTATTTATCCCACAACGGGGAAATTTACATTGTTACAGCAGCAAAGAGCAAAGACTGCAGACAAAAAGTGAACACAGTACAATTAAATGGTTAAAGAATGTACAAAAAAAATAGATAATAAATGAAAAAGAAGCTAGAAAAAAGAGCTAGAATAATTTAAAAAAATATGGAAAAGACCCTGTTACAGGCAGGAGCTGCTGTAACATGCGGCCACCTCGTGCGGCGCTGCTACTACTACAACAGACTGTTGTCATGGAGACAGAACGCACGTGCAGCGCTTTTATCCTCAGCGCACAAACGCTTCAGGCAAACGCTCCCGAGTGCACAGTCAGCGCTTTTCTGCCTGGAAAAAAAACACACCAGTTGGACATGGAGCCTTCAAATAAGGGTACGGTACTTCCTGTATGGATACATATTTTGAAAGAAAGTAAAAAACGTCTGATTTAACATCGATCAGCAGTAGAACAGAATTTGAAATACAGCGATTAAAAGCATCTCAAAAGATCTAATTTTCAAAAGATTTTACAAATGATGTTGTTAGTTGATTTTTACTTTTTGTTCCATACGTACAGGCTAATATTAGAATCTTAATCGTATACGTCTGAGTGGTTTCTTAGCTTAAGACGATATGTGGACAGAAAGAATGAACCGCCAGAAGAAGAAGGAGACACAGAGAGACGGGGAGTCAGAGTGAAGGAGAGGATAATTGTGAGTCTGAGTTCCAGTTTCTGTTTCTAGATCATCTCGTGTCTGAGGCCGCGCTCCACTTTCTCTCTGAACTAGGCTGAAACACTTACAGGAAGTGATGCTACACTTCACACTTCCAGGTCACACAAAAAGACGCAAGCGTCATTGATTAGATGATGCGTTCAGTGTCTGTAATCAACACAATCAGAAAACACCTGATCCAATCACAGAGCTCTACCAGCCATCCTGACCTTCTTTACCTGTAGAAGTTTAAACTATCAGCTTTAACTTTGCATATTTTGAAAGTGGATTTCTATTCACCATATTAGGTCATTTTATTTTGGATCGTTTGAGGACTTTTGAACGACGTTTGCTTCCCCTCACAGCAGAGAGAGAGAAGCCGCCTGCAGGCAGGAAAGACTTTAATGGGACAGAGACGCTCGTCCAAAATTAGACAAACCTCAAAATATGGAAGCAGCACGTCCACAGAGCGCCTTAACTGGAATTTAGAGCATTCAGACTTAGAACAACTAGTTATGAGAGTTTACATTACACTGAAAAACAGGCCATGGGCTAAAAATGTTATCATGATTGAAAAATGTCATATCAGTCGATATCGATAATTGTCAATAATTTTTTTTTTCAAATTTAAAAGCTGATTTTTGCTCCTGAGGGAAAGTTGAAGAAACCAGATGGTTCATTATGGTTTAATTATTCTTTATTGTCAGAACATGACAAACTATAAGATAGATATTTCACCATCATAAGTTCAGAGCACAGAGCTAGAAAACACTAATATGACAGTTTGCTGCTGGGGAGTCACACTCACTGGCCCGCTGGGGTCCACACCATGCATGTTTATATTATTTACAATATTGTCCACATTACACTCGTTTATGACGTTTGGACAGTTATTTCCTTCTTGTCACTCCGCTGTTCATCTCCTTACACTGGCTCCCAGTTACTGCTCGCATCAAATTTAAAACTCTACTGCTCCTCCTTACTGTAACTCTCTCATTCAGGTCTACACTCCCTCCCGCCCACTACGCTCTGCCAATGAAAGGCATCTGATCCAACCTTCACAACAGGGTCCTAAGTCTCTGACTAGACTCTTCTCCTCTGTCGCCCCCCTGGTGGTGGAATTAACTTCCAAACTCCATTCGATCTGCAGAGTCCCTCTGCACCTTTAAGAAAAAGCTAAAGACCCAGCTCTTTCATGAATACCTACTAACTTAATGATGATGGTCTCCATATTATTGATGATGATGACGATGGTTTTTTCTTTGATAACGACGACTAATAAGATGGTTTCTATACTGATTAGAGCTCTCAAGAACTGCCATCAATGTTGTGCTTTGTGATCACTTGCTGTCAGCACCTGTGTGTCCAATCAGACTCAAAGCTGATCATTTGCTCTTATTGACATTGTTCCCCTTTTTCTAGATCCTTGCTTGTGTTGTACTTACTCTCTGATGTACGTCGCTTTGGATAAAAGCGTCTGCTAAGTGAATTGTAGAATTGTATTTCCTTCAGTGTTTTCTAACGTGTCATATTCTTTCCAATGGGGGAACAGGTTCGGGGTGTCGCTGTTTTAGCTGCACTTGTCTTCGACACAGTTAACCGAGTGTGTCGGACTCTAAATAGCCAAAATGTCTCTAAACTCCTGAAGCTGAGCGACCTTTCTTGTCATCTTGTCGTCGATGTTTTCTCTGTGCTTTGAGCTGGTACACTCAGCGTTTTCGTCAGTGTCGCTATCGCTCATTTCGCCTGAGTTTCCATTCCACTCCAAAGGTCTGTAAGCCCGCCTACCCGCATTCCTGCGACGCGATTGGCTGTTCGTCGTCTTTTTCTTTTCTCTTTAATATCGACCGGAAATTGCAGTTTTTTGAATGCTCGTGCATCCCGCCATCATTTTCCACTGAGACGGGAAAGCTCTGTGTTTCTTGTCTGAAAAGGAGCCTCCGAAACATTGTTATTTTGCATCATCGGAGCCTGCTTTGCTTGGCGGGGGTGAAACTACATCGCTAGTTCCTCATGTTTTCAACACGCCCATGGGGGGGGAGCTACAGACCTATCACAGATCAGTGGGTGGGACCTCAATCCCAGAATCTAAAAGCAGGAAGAAATCTCAGAATCAGTTGAGGAAACGGCCGTATGTGTTGTAGTAAATGTCTGTAAATAGAGGACCTTAGTGGGAGTGGCCTGCGGTGTTGTGCATTCTGGGAGTTGGTGTCTTTCAT
This sequence comes from Labrus bergylta, assembly GCF_963930695.1. NCBI lineage: Eukaryota > Metazoa > Chordata > Actinopteri > Labriformes > Labridae > Labrus > Labrus bergylta. Next base: position 24,721,060 of record NC_089199.1, read on the forward strand.
CCACATAAGCCAAAAAGACACTTTCTGCCTTTTCTCGGCCAAGAAGGCACCAACTTCAAAATGTATTTCACATTTCTAGTACATATATGACCCAATGTCAATACAGATTCATGTTTCAACAGGTGAAGTATCCCTTTAAGGAAACATGGAGTAATGTAACATTATGAAACGTAATGTACCTCAATATAAAGTAACACAATGAAAATGTAAAGAAACGTTAATTGGCACGAGGCATTGCAAGACAATGCAATACAACATATTGCAACACAACATATTGCAACACAACATATTGCAACACAACATGATGCAACATAATGAAATAACTCATTATAACACAATATGACATAAGTCAATACAATGAAACTAAAATGTAACAATGAGGTAAGCAAATAATCACAAAAAATAATCTGTAATTTAATTTAAATTAATCTATTAATTAATCTACAGCGACAGTTTCACATTTTGTTCTGAAACGTTCATCCAGTCACACCTGCACACGGTCACTATCAGGACTATAAAACCTCAAATGGCCCGCTCCAAACAGTCTGGAGGACTTCCAGTTAAAAATGTTCAAGACAACATAAAGAAGAGATCTAAATCTGGACAAGATAACGCAGGCTCCTTTTTAAAGATTCCCAGCAGCCACAGAGACGTTATTTCCAATCCAAGTGTGGACATGCGGAGACGCAGATTGAATCAAGGCTGACGTTCAGAATCAGATCTCACAAATCAAACTGAAATAACAAGCCTAGCCGCAGGCGCTGACACAGAACAGCAGCACCTCGGCTATGAGAAGAATGAATCCCGCAACATCTGCAACATCTGACCTTTACGGAGAGAATGTCACACCAACAAATGACGACGGCCTGCGAGCTATTTATGGTGCCGAGCCGAGCCACCTTCATTGTTTCAGACCCCCAGAGACGGTGCTTATCCGAGGAGGAGATATTTATGCATGCACAGAGAAACACTGACATAACAGAGCGGTGGAGAAGACCGGATATCGAGGTTAATAAAAGATCTTTAAAATGTGATTATATGCAGCAGTTTATGAGACGAGTGTCTGTAGACATCTTAAAACAATTAAGAGATTGTGTGAACTGTGTGAATTGCCTAACACTGGGGGGTTAAACCTCAGCGTTGATAGTTGTGTTAACTCTGTACTACCAACCAATCTCGTTTGAAATCGCAGACGTTGTGGGCGGGGTTTGTGTCATCATTGTGCTGTATGAAGCAGCAGTGTCCTCCGTCGTCCAATATCAGGCGTATCTGCTCGTCCACATAGCGGGAGAGTAACTGTGTGTGTATGTGTGAGCATGTAAAAAGTCCAGTTAGCAACATTAGCACCAGCGCTAGTTTGTTTACGTCTGCCATCGCACAAATCACAGACAGCGTCGCACAATGACGTCGGAGAATGGCGGAGGAGAAACCGGCGCACAGCGTGACGTAACAAGAACAAAACTCTGTTTTCCCCGTCTACACAGAAACACCTTAAACAGAGTTTCTGAACATCTTCACCCTGGAAGGAGTTTTACTAAAGGAGAGTTTACAGAGACCTGAAACGATGTTTGTGTACAAAAGGTCAAAACGCAGAGAAGAAGCTACATATTCAAAAATACCCACCTACATGTAGACGAGGTCTGAATCAAATGACCTTTTCTCTGACCCAAGTTTCCTCTTTTCTACATGCACTTTTCATTACTCTTTCATTTAATCCAAAACGTGAAACCACCTTCATCAACGTCAAGCTCAGAATTCATGTTTTTATTTAACCAAACTGTGTTGGGTTCACTTAAATAACTGTGTTTTTGTGAGTTCATGTCCCGTAGATATCTTTACATGTTTACACAAAGTCTCCTCAGTGTTCTGCAGCAGTCGGGTGCTATTACATTACGGTAGCACACCGCTGTTTACTGAGCCTGTCATGGAAATGATACTCCGGCATGCGTGAGATTTAAAGCTGCCATTTGAAGCTGAACACGCTCCTCTAGACGACATCCAAGCAGCCCAATGTCGAGCGATGACACACAGCAGCACATCAAACACACACTCGGGCGAGGTCTGTGATGGGAGAATGTTTTTTAATCTGCCTCCTGCTGCTTTTCTTCTGCAGTTTATAGTATGATAAGGAGTTTGAACTTGTCTCAAAGTGCTTTTTCACACCTCTAGTGCGTTTGCTCTGGTCTGAATCATCGACCAGTTTTGTCAACTAACCCAGGGGACCCCCAGAGAGCATTAACCTCAGGCGGGGACCCCCTCTTACAAACTTTCTTAAATTCCTTGAGAAATTCCTTCAACCTTGAGACCAAGAACTAAAGCCATACTTTATGTGTACTTGCTCATAATGACAAGTTTATGAGGCGTAGGTGTTATTCTGTGGTTTTGGCGCTCAGTCATGGTCAGGTTTGCCGGTGGTCTATTCTTTAAGGACTCTTTCGTTATAATGGGGAGGCAGGTAGCTAGTATTCAATCGTGCAACAGTCCCCACAAAAAGACAGATTATGATTTTTTTTTGTCACAAAGTATGTTTTTTTTTTTGTTCCATTTTACTCCCTCTTTCCTCAAAGTGGAAAGTGATCGTACCAATATTATGAGATCTGTGTCGCATAGTGTGGCTGATTTTAAGTAAAGTGTATGTTTTTTTTCAAGCACACACTCCACTCCACCCACTGAAACAGCCTCTTTTATTTATTATTTACCTCTCCACAAAGCTAACAAGCTTTGGCAATGTCGTCATCATCGGGGGACAGTAAAGGCCTGTGCAGAATCCCACAGCAATCCATCCAATAGCTGTTGAAGTATTCCAGTCTGGACCGAAGTGGTGGACCAGCTGGTCTCAGCGTCCCGAGAGCTGAGAGCTGGCATCGCTAAACACAGTCAGGAGGTATTAATCCTCAACTCAAAGAGGAAGCAAAGCTCGACTGGATCGTTGGAACGACGGGCAATCTGGCAGCAAACGAGCATCGATCAGCAGGTAAGAAACCTGAGCTGCTGATCTGGGGGAATCGTGGAAAGATGGTTTAAAACCTCATCTCTGTGTTACACAGAAGTGACTCTAAAGGATATTTCCGACGTCTTGTACAGGTGACGCCGTTTTGCAGTCAGAGGCAGTGCACTGCATGCAGAATTAAAGTCTCCCCTTCTACCACCGCAAACACATTAAACACAGCGACACAAACAGACATGTAGTGTTGAATCTCAGGATGCACCAGATGGATCCTTTGTTGGAGAAAGGCGTTCACATTTAAAGGAGACTTGGAAAAGTGACAGCTCTTCTATGAGATGAAGTGAGGTAATCAGTCTTCAAACGCGCCCTCCAAAGGATGCAGCCCCTGAATGAGGACCTCGCTGTAGAGTCTATGGCGTAAATGGGAACTGCAAACTAACGCTGACCCTCCATTAGCAGGGACTGATATATCATCACATGTTGTAAAAACCCTCGCCCTGAAAAGAAGGAAATGTTTCAGTGCAGCTGTAACCATGCTTCTCTATCATTGAGATGTCCTCAGCTCACCTATCAGTTGCTCACCTGCAGTCCCTGCATTGCACATTAAAAGAAACCACAGCAACAACAACAGAGAGGTTATAAGCCTCGATAAGCTCCCGGGGATCATCATTCATCTGCTGCCCAACCTGCACACTTAATACCTCGTACAGATCCAACCTGCAGCCCTCAGCAGTCCTGTGTGTGTGTGTGTGTGTGTGTGTGTGTGTGTGTGTGTGTGTGTGTTTGTGTCTGTGTTTGTGTTTGTGTTTGTGTGTGTGTGTGTGTGTGTGTGTGTGTTTGTGTGTGTGTGTTTGTGTGTGAGAGAAAGCAAACACACAGAGCTGAACACTAGATTTACGTTGCATTTGTGGCTCTTGATCACAGTAATGCTTCTTTTATACACACACTAAATGTTCCAGGTCTCTGTGCCTTCTCTCCTCTGTTTATTATTTCTCCTCTAAACCTTCCTACTTTTAAGACATTTAAGTTTATTCTAGGGGTTTTGATTCATCTAGGGGTATTCTTTTTTTCTGGTTAATATATATGTATGGGAGGGGGGCGTCGGTTTTGTGGTTAATTTGTAACAAATGTTTCATGTCATGTCTTTGTAACCTGCTACTGGATGCTTTGAATTTCCCTCGGGATCAATAAAGTATCTATCTATCTATCTCTATGTTCCAGAATGACTTGAAACTCAAGGAGCTGCTGACCTTAGAGGTTTTTAAATCTGACATGAAAGACCCGGAAGCAGATTCTTCAGGATGTCGATGTGTTTAGCTCGACTGCAAGAACGACTGAACTACTCCCAGATTTGACTTGGATCTCTCTTAATGCAAAGTTAATGTTTTTCTGATTTGTACATTGTCTCTCTTTGTTTCTCTGTCTGTAACTTTGTGTTTGTGCTGATGACCGTCTCGGCCAGGTCGCCCTTTTTGGAAAATAAGTTCTTAGTCTCATTGGGTTTTACTGACTCTACAGGAAGGCACAGTTTCTGATTTATCAAATAAAAAGAAGAACTTCATATGTTCAGAGAGAGAGAGAGAGAGTGTGTGTGTGTGTGTGTGATTCAGTGGAAGTGGAACAGTCGGGCAGCATCTGTGTCCTTGACTCGATGGTATGTTCCTTTGCTCCAACAGGACCTGCTGTCCCTTTGTACCTGCTGTATGGAACATGCACTCATTAGCAGAGTAAGAGGGCACACCCACACACACACACACACACACACACACACACACACACACAACCACACACACCCGCACACACACAACCACACACTGATGGGGTGCATCCCTTGTCATTGCTTCAGATTGCAGCTGTTTGTTCATCATTCATAAAAGTGTCATCATCAGAACCAATGAAACTTCAGTTCAGTTTGTGTGCATCTTTGATTTTGATTTCTCTGTGACTCTGTCAGAGGCGTTGATCATCTCTGTGTTTGGTGGGTTGTGGAGAGATAATCTATTTGGATCTTTGCTGTGTGAAGATTCTAATTAAGACACAATACATAGAAGGCTGCCAAGGTATCACGTAGGGGCTTGTCACACAATCATCTGTGTTCAGGCTAAGCGACAACCTCTGGTTTAGAAAAATGAAGCAGGTGCTGAAGTGTAAAATCCTGCAGTTCTTCGAGTGTCCACTAGAGGCTGGCTGCAGAAGTACAGGAAGTCACATACACACCCATTCAAAAAAGCCTGTTTTTACAGCAGAGATTAACATGTTTACAGCCTGGTTCAAAAAAACAAATAGGTCTGATTAGCTCATGTCTCGATTGGCACACACTGTACGGGGGGGGGTGAATGTTTTGATGACTCATCAGTTTTGATTTGATGAAGGACTGAAAGTTAGGCTGAGACAGCATTTCCAACATGAAGACCGCCATCGATGGGGGATGTCACTCTGGCTTCAAACATTCATAATTACAGTCTGTGGCTCAGGCACAGAAGCGAACAGAATTTCCACATTGTTACTCCTGCAATTAACATGTCTATCAAGTTGTGTTAAAAAATGTGCACTTCCAGAAATGTTATCACTTCTGAGCAGCACACGTCTCCATTAAATTCACCTCCTTCTCCATGAACTGTGTCTTCAGGAACCTTCCTTCTGCTTCGAGCTACTTAAAGGGTTAACTAGTTCCCAGTTTGATGACTGGTTAGCTAAGTCACCCAGTTAGAGACACCCCAGGAAACCAGGGTTCAGGTTTGCATGATGTAGCTCAAAACCTCCTCATTCATCTGATCCTGGTGTCAGGAAAACCCCTCTTTCCAGCCTCGGCCTGAAACGGTTTTTCTCAGCTGCTGTGTCTGTAAGGCCCACCTCCCCCTTGTGCCCACGTCATCCTGATTGGCCAGCTCTCTGGAAGCCTCCCATTGGGCAGAACTCTGCAGGGCTGCCAGGGGAGGGCTGCTATCCAGAGCTGGGAGAAGAGAGTCTATGTAAGAGGTTTCAGCGGCTCACATAGAAGCTTGAAGCCGTCTGGTGAAATTCTTGGTTTCATATCGGGGGACTATGGCAGGATTTAGCCATTTAGCGCCCTCTGCAGACTCATCCTGTGATTACACCAACATACGTTTATCTTGTGAGGGGTTGTGTTGTTGGTGGTGCGTTTGGGTCTTTATTTAACACTTATTTAAAATGTTTGCATAACTGCGTTCTGAACCAAGCCGGTGAGGGATGAAGTGAGTGATATTTGAACATCCAGTGTGTCCAGCAGTCACATCAGTTGAAGACTCTCTTCTTCACTGCCATGCTCGCTGCTGTACACTTGGCTCTCTGGGAGGACTCTGTAGCACTGATGGAGTCTGTCGGGGTTTAATGCCTGCCAACTGCAAAAAGAAAAAAAAAAAAAAAAAAGGCTTCTGGCACAAACAAACAAAGCAAACAAACACTGCTCCATCTGTGCCTGTGTCTCCACCTCCTCCTCCCTCCTGACTGAAACAGAGAGCGCTCTCTCTTTTTGTCTCTTTAAATATCTCTCTCGCACATTAACAGCTCGGCTGCAGCAGTGATGGCGTCTCAGTGATGTCATGTTTTCAGTGTGTGGGCTGTGACGAGCTGCAGTCTCAGTGATGTGGTTTCTTTTTATTGCCCCCTTTGACAATTGAGGGACCTCAGAGCGAGACATAGTTCAGGTCTCTGCTGAACTCTTTAAGGGCCTTACTCTTGTTGTACCAGCTAAGTTCTGGTGTAAAGTCCGATAGAGATGTTCTCACTTGAGCTGTGTCAGTGTTTGGTTACCATGGCGACGTGGGGTTCATTTTTACTAGTATAGCGGGACGTCACTTCCTGAGGCCGCTTGGTGAAAAGCCTTTTTTGAATGCATCGTTTTTTCCAGTTTTTCCTCTGGAAGTCTAATCGTCTCTGAACCGACTAACGGCTGAATATAACTCAGCGTTATCTGCAACAAAAGCTGGGGATTGAACCCCCAACCTTCTGGTCTACCACTGGTCCATAGCCTACCCCCAAAGTCTCCTGCCTGGTCTGATTGTCTCTTTTTTTGTCTTGAAAGCCCAAACTGACTTTTTACTTGTTTGACATGAGCTCATAAATAGACAGCACAGTGCACCAGGAGGTTCCTGGTTTGAATCCCCGTCTGTCAGGAGTCTCTCTGTGTGGAGTTTGCATGTTCTCCCCGTGCATGTGTGGATTCTCTCCGGGTACTCCGGCTTCCTCAAAGACATGCTCGTTAGGTTAACTGCTGACTCTAAGTTGTCTGTAGGTGTCAATTTGAGTGTGGTTGGTTGTCTGTCGACTCCAGGCCCCCCCCCCCCCCCCCCCGACTCCAAACGGGAAAGCGGTATAGATGATGGATGGTATCCAAAAGAAGGTTTTAACGACCTTACAACAAGCCACTGATAAAAGTTGAAATTAAAAACACAAATTGATCTTAAAGAAATGAGATTTGGTCGTCCTTCAAAAGCACTCAAACAGTCATTTTAAATACAAAGAGCATTGAGACACAAAGTAACCCGTCCATTACTCTCTCTCTCTCTCTCTCTCTCTCTGTGTTTGAACTCTCAGAGTCTCTGAGTGGAGACTCAAAGTAGGGGAGCCTAAATGGTCACTGCCGTCCTTATTGAATTTGTGTCTCTAATCTGCATGATTTACCTTCACAGCAGCTCATTAAGCTGTCAGCTCCAGAGAGAGGGGAGAGGAGAGCTCGTCATTCAGCGCAGAGCGTCCACTTACATCACCCAAACTAATGACACGACGGGCTTCCTCTGCAGGCTTCGACTCCAGCTATTTGAAGAGAAGAAGATCCAGGAGGTCAGAGATATCAGAGGGGATACGGCGGGGAGTCCATTGTCTTTTTTTCCCCGGGTCGATGTGTTCAGCTTGATATGTTCTTGCAGCGGGCTCGATCAAAAATAGACGGAGCAGAGCGTTGTGGCTCTGCCGGCACAATCCAGGACGACAGACTGCCATGTTTGCTGTGGAAAATGAAGCAATGAGTGGCAACTATAGCGCCGCTAACGGGCCGTGGCGTGCACAGATGGTGGTTGTCAGGTGAAGAAAACATGCAACGTATGCAACAAGCCTGCGCTGCATTTCCATAAAGAGTTCAACGATAGCCGCCACTTTTCAAAGCTTTGTTTCCCCTCATGGCGTCTGCAAGGGTCATGTGACTGAAAGCTATGAATAGGCACTCATTGACACAAAGTTTTTAACAGACCACCGAGTCCAGATGCCGCTTGGAATAAACTTAGAAGTGTTAAAAATACATCTTTTTAAATATGAGTGAAAAATAACTGACAGGGAGTTGACAAATCGACTCGAGAAGTTTTACAGTTTGTTCGTTTATGTTGTGATCATAAAGGTTTAAATATTTCTGCTGAATCCTAAACGATCTGCGCTCCAATGAAACAACAATCATGATGTATTCATCTGGTGATTCACCTGCCTGAGAGGGGAGCAGATGGTTGGAGTGTTGAGCAGCATATTTGATTTCTCTAAATCTGTTTCTTGTTTGTGATTTTTCTCCAGCTGCCTCCGGCGCTCTCCACATTTTCACACTCGCACTGACGCCGCTGCAGCGCTCGTCCGTCACTCACTTTGTTTTTTATGATTCTCCTGCAGCGCCGATCAAATGTTTCTCTCCTGCATACGGTCCTGTTGTTTTCTTTTACTCTTCATCCCTCACTCTCCTGCGTTTCCTTCCTTCTGAACACATGCACACACACTCAGTCACCAGGCTGCAAAATCATTATTTACAAAAGCACACGCATGCACACGCACACGCACACGCACACGCACACGCACACGCACACGCACACGCTCCGAGTGAGTGATAAAGCAACTGAGCGGCCGCAATGAGGAATTGAACCTGCAGCCTCATGGGACTCTCCACCGTGAGATGGAGGAGCAGGAGCAAGCATGTTCCAATACCATCACACACACATACACACACACATACACACACGCACACGCACACGCACACGCACACGCACACGCACACACACACACACACACACACATATTGACGGTATACTCCCTTTCTATCTGAGTCAGAGTAAAGCAGTAAAAGAGAGAAGTCGAGTCGATGGTCCTCGTTTAAAGGTGCAATCTTTGATTAGATCAAATCCATCTCATCTGGTCTTCAGGATTTCTCTCTTGACCCACTTCCAAGACTCTGGTCTTCTAATCAGTTCATGCACTTTCCTCTAACTGGGTAACTATCATCCGTCTTCACTCATCGGTTTTCTCAATCAGTAAATGAGAACGCTGCTTCCTGTAATCAGGAAGTCAAAGGATGGAAGAAACATGATTTCCCCAGGTGGATTCCTCCTGCAGCAGATCGATGTTTTATGTAAGTGTATAACACTTCTTGAAAAATTGTGCAGTTTGGACATCAGTCAGAACAAAACATGTGACATAAGCAAGAAACTGGACAAAACAAACATTTTTAAAAAAGTGCTTCTCAGACTTTTTTTTCCAGGCAGACATTTGCAACCCACTGAAAATGGCTCTGCGACCCACCTCTGGGCCCCGACCCACCAGTTGAGAAACACTGCTTTTAACCATGCATACGGGAATGCATGACGTCAGCCTTGCCTACCCTGCGGTGGTTTGGAGCGTTGGTTGTGCACGTCCTCAGAAATTAACGCTACACGTCCTCAAGATGCAATAGGCATGTAACCACTAGGGGCAGTGTAGAGCTGTGTGGTGATGAGACCGGATGAGACGACATCGGAGAGTCGCTACAACAATGGAGGAAAAAGAAAAGTTTATACATCTAATCCGCAACCATCGGCACTATGATGTGGACACTGAAGCTTCAGTGTTTAGCCAGCTCTGCATCGGTCTGTAAACCTTTCTGCGTTCTAACCTCTCTCCATTTATCAAAAGCATCTCCAATATTCATCCCAGTTTGAGCACGTTTCTGCTCCTGGTGTGGTGGTTTGCTCTTGTTTAGTTAGTTTATTCTTTGTTTTGTTTTGTTATTTAGTCAATTGTCTTTCCTTGTGTTGATTGTTTCATAGTTCGGTCTTTAGTGTTTCCTGTTTATTTTGTCGTTCTTATCCTCAGTGTTTCTTGTCTTTCTCTCTGCCTCTCTGTGTGTTTCCCTCCACCTGTTTGGCTTACATCCTGGTCCTTTAGAATGATTTCCTCACCATACAAAATCTACCATACAGGCATAGATAATCTGATTTTCCAAGATGGCAGCAGCTGCTCAGAGTGGTTTGGCAGGCTCCACTCGTGTGTAGAAATCTTTTAACGTTGTTTTTAATCTCTTTTATCTAGGCCTGCTTTGGAAGATATTTTTCTGGCCTTTAAAGTTTCTGCATGTTATCTTGAAAACTGTGCATGAAAAGCAAAGGTAAACATGGACAAAGCAATACCAGCCTATACTTTCTCACCTGTGGCTTTCTTCTACTGCTGCCTGTTTTAGTCACCAGCAATGCACCTGAGACTCAGGCCACAAAAGCGCACCATCCTCACTATGGTACCGATCCACTGGGCATTTTATCTGAAAAATCACAACTGAATTTCTTTGGATTTGGTTATGTCGCAGTCTTCACGCGGTTTCTTAAGGATGGCCGTGCTCAGGTGCTCAAGCCAGTACTCACAACTACAATCAGGCGGAAGAACAGCCAAAATAATACTACTACTGCTGCTACTACTATCGGGAGATATCCATCTAAATCCCGGGCCCCTTTTCCGCCTAGCAGCCAATCAGACTTTGCAAGATATCAGCCCGATGCAGTCAGAATCACCCAAAGTGTCTAAACCTCTCCAGCCGGTTATTACATCCACTAATTTACTCATTGATTCTAAAATTGATTTTTTTTGTGTATATCTGAGAGTTGGTTAAATCCCAATGTTCCTACCGACCTTATTAACATACCAGAATACACATGCAACAGGAGAGATAGGGTTAAGGGAAGGGGAGGGGGTGTTTTAATTTATATTAGGGAGCATTTTAAATGCCTAGAGCTTGAACTGAATTCAAACTTGGAGTGCATGGGATTGAATGTAATTCTCTCTCCTAACATGAAATATAATACTGCTGTGCTTTTCAATCCTCCATCACATGATGGAGACAAACAATTCTTTCTGTTGTTGACAACTCTTGTGAATGTATCTTTTTGGGGGATTTTAATATTAACTGGCTGGAAAAAAGTGGTAAATCAAAATTAAAGCCAATTATGGAGAAATTTAAATACAAACAGCTGGTTGATAGACCAACTCGAATCACAAGAAAGACTGAACCCCTTATTGATCTAATTTTTACAAATAGACCAGAGAGAGTAACAAAAATATACAATCTCATCACTGGCCTTTCGGACCACAACATGACACTGATGGTAAGAAAGCAAGCAAGAAATGTGAATTATTAAATAAATACACAAAAACCTGGAAAAGTAGACCCAAGAAATACTCTCTTCCATGGATTAATAGTGATATCCTTCAGATCATAAAAACACTTAAACAATGCATCCAACGTATCTGTGATGTCCATGCCAAACAAAGTCTATTATTATACTGTAATAGGACCAAGGGTCAACCTCCGACCTACCCAGTACCCAGCTTGGTACGAAACAAATATGTCTGATTAGCTCATGTCTCGATCGACTGTACGGGGGTCGTTTGATTTGATGAAAGATAAGTGTTATTCACAATAACTGTCTATAGAAGAAATAAAAATGTTCAATTAATGCCTCAGACAAGACAAACTGTACAGTTAACGACATGTGACAGCTCAGGGTGTTTTTTTTGTTATTAGTCTCATCTGCAGGAATAATATTGAACAAGGTAGCTGCAACTCCTAATAATAGATGCCAGTCTTAAACACTATTTTTTCTAATACTTAAAGTTTTTGGTGTGAAGCTGACACTGTCCACAGACTCCATGACTTCACAGGTTCTATAGAAAACAAATGTCTTATAATAAATACTAAATAATTATTTTTCAATTGTCATGTTCACCTCATCGCTGTTGACATCAGTAAATATAAAACACAGACATTCCTCTTTTTGTCAGAACAGTCACATGAACTGTATGCTTTGTAATATTGATTTCTTCTGGATGTCTCACATATTTATTTACAGTCGATGGTCTAACAGTAGTTTTATCAACAACAACGAAAAGAAAAAAGACGCCAAAGCTCTCGTCTTTTATCGTTTTAAAACAGACTTCTTATCCTTAAATATGTTCTTACACCCAAGTAATGATTTGTAGCTCAATGTGAGGATTTAAATGTAAAGATCAGCCTCAAAATGTTTCTTACATGTTATGATAAAACTTTGTTAATGTATTGCTCTGCTAACCCGGACAAAGTCTAACTGCTCTGACAAATAACTAATAACCATAATTGTATATTTAAAAAAGTGTAGTTTTAAGACTTTAATTAAATATTTGGGTTGAAGATAATTTGTTTTAACTGTGTTGTAGAAAAGTTAAAAGTTAACTTACTGTTTATAGAGTTTTCTCAGGATGAGCAGGAATAGGGGATGATAGCAGCCGTAGCTGTTAGCTATGCTGTGAAGTGGACTGCTGACGTCGAGCTGAATGGGCAGAGTTTAAGTCCCGCCGGTCCCGCCTTACTGCTGTTGCTAGGTTGATCCGAAGTTAGGTTGAGACTGCAAATCCAATATGGATGCGGCCGTCGATTGGACTCATTTGCTGCCTATGTAACAGACGGGTCAGGGTTCGTCCAGTAATATTTACAGTCTATGAACAGGACGTGTCTGAATATGAGCAGCCCTTTGCCTCTCACATTAAATAAAATCTAAACTCTCAGTCTCCTGTTCCCAACTCACACTGAGGAGGAGATGATTCATTTAGAGTTAAATTACACGTTTTACCCTTTAGTGAGATTAAACACATTTGTCTTCATTGCGAGCAGGGATTGCAGAAAGTAAAAGTGGAAGGGGGGGGGGGGTTGAAGAAAGGAGAAAAACAGGTTAGATAATAGAGAAGGGGAGGACAAGAGGAGGCGAGACACGAGGGAGCGAGCATCTCAGCCTCAAAGACAAATCAATGTCACCTCGATATTGGCTCGCTCACCGGGACACACACACACACACACACACACACACACACACACACACCCACACACACACACACACACACACACACACACACACACACACACACACACACACACACACACACACACACACACACACACACACACAGTCACAGACAAACAGCTGCACACTTCACGTGCTGCAGAGCGACTCACCTCGTACAGCTCCACGCTGCATCACACACAAACACACAACCAATCACTCTGTTACTGTCTCTGGTTGTTGGATGTGTGTGTGTGTGTGTGTGTGTGTGTGTGTGTGTGTGTGTGTGTGTGTGTGTGTGTGTGTGTGTGTGTGTGTGTGTGTGTCAGTTGTTGTACATACAGGATTGAGTCTAAAGTGTTTGTTACATTGCGTTGTACTAAAATGCGTTCATTTTCAATGGGCATAAATGTGGCTGAAACAGGTGCATCCCAAATTTTTCAACATTAACATTTTAATATAACATTATAGTCATTATGGCCTTTAGAAAAATGTTTTTTTGGGTGGGAGGTGGGGTAGTGCACTATAGGCCCCTGTGGCGCGGCCTAAGCTTTTGTCCTTAATGGCATTTTTTCCCCTTACATTACTTTTACTTTTATACTTTAAGTGGTTTTGAAACCAGTACTTTTACACTTTTACTTGAGTAAAAAGCTTGAGTTGATACTTCAACTTCTACAGAAGTCTTTTTAAACCCTAGTATCTATACTTCTACCTGAGTAATGAATGTGTATACTTTTGACACCTCTGGTCAACAATGATCTCAAAGTTCTTTTATGAACTTTGACCCTGATAAAGCTGTAGTGATAAATCTCCTCCCCCTCACCTGACACACCTGAGACAACCTGGAAAAGGGTTGTTATTCTGCGTCACTGAAACGAGACGGCATGAAGGACTGACACCTTCGCAGCAAAACCAGACCGCTGCATGAGGGAATACTGGGAATACAAGGATACTGGGAATATCTGCACCTTTACCTGAAACTGAATCCACAAACCAGATGAGAAATTAAAAAGAATAAAGAATACAGATCGAAGGAACTGTCAGTCACAGGGAGTGACTCCCAGCTACTCGTCTCCGTGTTCAGCGTGACTCTGAGATAAAATGGCGTCCAAGTTAGAGGAAGATCTGTGCTGTCCGGTCTGTCTTGAGCTCTTTAAAGATCCAGTCATCCTGTCCTGCTGCCACAGCTTCTGTAGAGAGTGCGTGGAGGAATCTTGGAAGGAGAAGAAGAACAAGGAGTGTCCGGTTTGTAAGAGGAGACAGTCAAAGGAATTAATACCTCCTACCTTTGCTTTAAAGAACCTGAGTGAGAGTTTTCTGCAGGAGAGAGATCAGAGAGCTTCAGAGGATCTCTGCAGTCTGCACTCTGAGAAACTCAAACTCTTCTGTCTGGACCATCAGGAGCCGGTGTGTCTCGTCTGCAGAGATTCACAAAAACACAGCAAACACACAATCAGACCCATCGATGAAGCTGCTCACGATCACAAGAAGAAACTTCAGGAAACTCTGGAGCCGGTAAAGAAGAAGTTAAATGTTTTTAAAGGAGTTAAAGTGGAGTTTGATCAAACAGCAGAACACATTCAGGTCCAAGCCCGACACACAGAGAGGCAGATTAAGGAGCAGTTTAAGAAGCTTCACCAGTTTCTAGAAGAGGAAGAGGAGGCCAGGCTGTGTGCACTGAGGGAGGAAGAGGAGCAGAAGAGTCAGAGGATGAAGGAGGAGGTGGAGGCTCTGAGCAGAGAGATAGCAGCTCTGTCAGACACAATCAGAGCCACAGAGGACGAGCTGAGAGCTGCAGACGTCTCATTCCTGAAAAACTACAAGGCTGCAGCGGAAAGAGTCCAGCAGCGCCCCCTGCTAGAGGATCCACAGCTGCCCTCAGGAGCTCTGATAGACCAGGCCAAACACCTGGGCAACCTGAGCTTCAACATCTGGAACAAGATGAAGGACATGGTCTCCTACACTCCGGTCATTCTGGACCCAAACACTGCTCATCCAGACTTCATCTTGTCTGAAGCTCTAACCTGTGTGAGAGAAGGAGAGGAGCAGCAGCTTCCTGATAATCCAGAGAGGTTTGATTTGTTCTGCTCTGTCCTGGGCTCTGAGGGCTTTAACTCAGGGACTCACAGCTGGGACGTCCAGGTTGGAGACAGTACAGACTGGGAACTGGGTGTGTCAGCAGAGTCTGTACAGAGGAAGGGAAAAAAACTGTCTGGATTATGGTTCATATGGTTCACTGATGGTAAATACAAAGCATTCTCCTCATCACGTCCAGACACTGTTCTCTCAGTGAAGAAGAAGCCTCAGAGGATCAGAATGACTCTGGACTGTAACAGAGGAAAGCTGTCCTTCTCTGAACCTGATACTAACACACACATACACACCTTCACACACACTTTCACTGAGAGGATGTTTCCAATCATTAGCACTGGGGAGAAACTCCCACTGAAGATTTTACCAGAGAAGATCTCTGTGACTGTGTCGTCCTGATTTCGCTGGTTGTCACAGAGCTCAGATCTGTTTGGTGTAACTCAGGGACTCACAGCTGGGACACTGTGTGTGTGTGTGTGTGTGTGTGTGTGTGTGTGTGTGTGTGTGTGTGTGTGTGTGTGTGTGTGTGTATGTGTGTGTGTGTGTGTGGGTGGTGGGGGGGGGGAGAGTCTGTCCCTGTTCTCTGAGTGAAGAAGAGACTGCAGAGGATCAGAGTCAGTCTGACACCAACACAAACTTTCACTAAGAAACGGTTTGCATGCATCAGAACTGAGAGAAGAACTCCCACTGAGGACTTAACCAGTGAATCTCTGTGGCTGTAGATTTAAAAAAAAGCATCTTGATGATTACAATATTCTGAATCTTCTTCTCTGATTGTGTGACTGAGTTTCCATGGTGATAATCAATCATCATTTGTATACCGCCAATTCATAATAAGTGTTATCCCGAGACACTTTACAAAAAGAGCATATGGGATATTATGCAGGGGGGGGGGGGGTGCAGATGGAGCACTTAGGAAATGCTACTTCAATCATGCTAGTTTTCTAAAATGACCAACCCTGCCTTTAATCTTGTAGCTCCCAGTCCACAGGTAGCTCGATCACCTGTTCTGAGTAAGAGTCTTTCTGGAGCTTCATTCTGTAAAGGTTCGGCTCCGTGGGTTTGTTATCATGTTTGAAATGTCAAATATAAGACCTGAAGACTTCATATTTCTTTACCATCTTCATGTTCAGAGGATGAAACGTCCTCTGAAGTCTGAACGCTTTACGTTCTTTACAACAACAAAGAGTTAAAATATCTGGTTAGTATGAATCCTGTTCCTGTAATCATCAATAAAGTTTCTTGATCTGAATCCTTCTTTATGACTCGTGTTGTGTTTTATTGATCTTGTAAAAGTCATCATGGAGGAGTCTCTCTCCTGAGAGGAGGAGTTTGTCTTTGTCAGTCATTATAAAGTTATTCTGATTATTTCAGGTGTTTCTTTAAGTCCAGTCTAAACCTGCAACCTGAACGTTTCAGATCCAGTGGATCAGTGTCGTCTCTGACTCGTCCGTCAGGTCGGAGAGGAGTTAGAATCAGAGATCCAACGAGCTCTGGAGAACACAGGGTTAATGATTGTAGGTTAACGACCTGATGAACATCACATGTCCGTTACTGAACACTTTAACCGTTTGAACAGATTCATTAGAGGAGGGACATCAGCTCACAGGGACTTGGACCCTCCACCACGTCAGGCTGATGATTGTTGGAGGGAACATGTGACAGTAAAGCTCAAATGTTGGATCACAGCGTTCAGAGAGAGACGCTGGTGATGACGTGTTAGAAGAAGAAATAAATGCTGCATTACATGAAAAGACGTCACAAAGGTCTCAAAACCAACAAACAACAGAGAGGCGCGAGTACATGGACAAAGTTTGACTTGAGTTTACGATTTTATGTGGTCAAAGATTAAATCATACAACGTATCAGCAGTGGCAGGGTCAGACATTAACACCCGCCAAGCGCCAACCCCACAGGGCGAGTAAATGTTTAATCAAACAGTCTTAAAAACTACGCTGAGTATTCAGTGTGTTTGATGTAGCTGCAGATCCTCTCTATGCAGCCAACACACACACACACTGTAACGTGTTGCCCTGGAATAACCCCAAATTCGGCCAAAAAAAACAGTTGCATCTCAGGTTCACACTCATTTGTCTGACAATAACCTCTATGAACAGTTCCAGTCTGGTTTCCGCCCCCTCCATAGCACAGAGACAGCACTGGTAAAAATCACTAATGACCTCCTCATGGCAGCTGACACCGGACTTCTAACCATCCTCATCCTCCTTGATCTAAGTGCAGCCTTCGACACCATCTCCCATCACACACTCCTTGACAGACTTGCCTCCATTTGAATCACTGACACACCCTTACACTGGTTTTCATCCTATCTCTCTGGTCGCACTCAGTTCACTCAACTCGGAACCTTCAAATCCCAGCCATTTCCAGTCACTACTGGTGTTCCTCAGGGTTCTGTCCTTGGCCCCCTTTCTGTTCATCATCTATCTCCTTCCTCTTTGCCATATCTTCCGTAAGTATAACATCCAGTTCCATTGCTATGTGGATGACACCCAGCTCTACCTATCCACCAAACCCACCTCCTCCCTCCCGCCCGCTTCCCTGACTGATTGCCTCAAAATGTCAACCGGTCTACTTATTTCCGCTTTGAGCCGCTGAGAGTCGGACCCAACGGACGACAACCGGACTGCTGTGCTATTCATCACCCCACTTCACTCATCAACTCCGACCAGCTTTGCTACGGCTATCACCAACGGCATCTTCGATCCTTACTCATAGTAAGGAGCGTTCTGATTAAGTAGTGGGTGTGTAGCAAAGCTTGTCGTATCCGAATCAAAGCCTCTAAATCAACTTTTATACCAAATTCATTAAGTCCCTTTCTCTTTTTTAAAAATCCTTACCTAGTTAAATCACTCAAACGATATCGCGTTTTACCTCGTTACTCTTACATAAGAACTTCCCCATTTCAACTTAGAAACCAATACATAACATTTTCTTATTTACGTTGTCACGTCAGTATCACTGTCGTAATTATATCCTTTGCATATTTACTCCATTTATATATCTTTTGTTCACCATTTTCTTTATTAAACTTCCCACTTAAAATTTCAGTACTTTGTCTCTGTATTTTCAAACTTCGTGAGCATTTGCTCCGATCATATAAGATAGATTCATATTAATTTATTACTACAACTAAGGTTAATTATCTTATGCTTATACTTTAAGCTGGTGCCCTGAATTAGAATACGCTACACCGCCCAGGTTAACTGGTGACTCTAAATTGTCCGTAGATGTGAATGTGAGTGCAGCTGGTTGTCTGTCTCTAGGTGTCGACGAGAGTGTAACTCCGCCTCTCGCCCAATGACAGCCAGGATCGGCTGCAGCCTCCCGCGACCCCGGGCAGGATCGATGGATAGAGTAATGAATTGATGTGAAATATATTGTTTACACTCAATGACTTCACAAGTGTGGTTATTGAGTTTACATCTGGTTTTTTAGTAGCCGTTTTTCTGCAGAATCGTGTTACGTTGAACATGTTTAATGGCCTCCTATAAATTTAAATTTAAAAAATGTCAAATCTCTCACATCTTTTAAAATCTCACATGACTTCATGTAAGTCACAACATACAGCCAGAGAGAGATCTGATCGTTGACTTTTTGTCCTTGTGTAGATAGATCTGCCCTGACTGAGCGCGCACACACACACACACACACACACACACACACACACACACACACACACACACACACACACACACACATGCACACACAAACACACACACACACGCACACAGAGTCCAGGCTTACCTGGTGATCCATCATGTCTCCGTTACATAACTTCTTTATCTGACGCCTCCCCACGTCTGCACATGAACACACAGCATGTTGTCACAGAGAGAGGGGGATATAGTGTTTCTATAATACACACACACACACACGCACACACGCACACACACACACACACACACACACACACACGCACACATGCACACACACACGCACACACACACACACACACACACACACACACAGTTGAAGCTCAGTGGAGGTCTTTACCTCTGGCTGCTCAGCCGTCTGTTTCTTCCTGGATGGACCCCAGAGACCCAGCAAGACTGACACGATTACGTCAGTGTGTGTGTGTGTGTGTGTGTGTGTGTGTGTGTGTGTGTCACACTGTATACATGAGAAGCAGTGCGTGGTGTGTAAGGCGTACCTTACTGTCTGCTAGTCTTCAGGATATGAAATCTTTGTGTTTCCAGACTTTAAATAAAACCGATACTCGTCTTGAGCTATGTTTTTTATGGAAACTGTTCAAAATGTTCCGCTTCAGGGTCTCTGGGGTGGGATGTGGTCAGGTTTTGTTTCCTGGATTCCCTGATGGTAAGTTAAAGTCAGTGGTAAGAGCTCCAAATCCTAAAAGATCCTTCACATAAGAAAAGTCCTCTTCACTGAGAGGAGGCTGAGATGCTGAGGTACCGTCTGTCCCGTGGCAGCAGGTAGAACAGTTTGAAGCTGATGCTGGAGCTTTGAAGATCGTGTTGGCCTTCCTCTCTGTAACAGTGAGTCATTAAGAGTCCACGCCCCTCATTGATGCTCACAAGTCATGTTTAATACACTCACATTGACTACGTTTGCATGCACACCATATTCCGATTAAGGTCCATATTCTGGTTAAGACAATATTCTGAAAAAGGTGTTTACATGCTCTGCAGAGTGCTGAGCTACTGGAATATTCCCATTTATATGTTAATCAGCATATTCTGAATAAACCGTAGTAGTAGCGTCTTGACAAGACGTCATCGAGGGGCGTTCTTTTCGCACGTAGGCCTACTGTATTGGCATTTCCGCCAAATAGTCCAAGATGCTTGCTTTTGCGCTATACTGTGTTATATTTGTATCACTGCTCCATCAAAGTGTGACTGGAACACTTGTTCTCATTCACCTCCTCAACCGGGGCCGACGAGAACGTGAGGAAATGGTAAATGGAGCTCTACGCGTTATGCCATGGATACCAACCAGAGCCCCGCGGAGACTATGGATGCATTCTGAACTGTTTCAGAACGCCCACCTCCTTCCAAAGGTATGTATGCAGAGACTTTGTGTACTACAGCATGTTCATGTGGTAACACTTACTTGACCCCATCATATCTGGCATAGGTGCTAACATGTAACTTAAATGTTACTGTGTCATGTTTCATTAGTGTTGTCAGATAACAGGTGTTGTATGCACGCCATGACATGATTGTTATAATTTCCCTCAGTGATTGATAAAGGATATCAAAAATTATTATGACCAGATTTATGATACTATTATGAAGGACTTATAATCAAAAGTTCAAATAAAGTTCCCGTTCATATTCTTATATCTCATTTTAGAAACCTGTGCATATAGAAGGGAAGGACATGGATTTCTTCATACTCGGAGATCCTGCATACCCACTGATGCCCTGGCTCATGAAGGGCTACCCACAGTCTCCCAGACTCACACCAGAAGAGGAGTCGTTCAGCGTCTATCTGAGCTCCGCCAGAACAGCAGTGGAGATAGCCTTTGGGAGGCTGAAGTCCAGGTGACGAGTCCTGCTAAAGCGCAGCAATTTCCATTTCACCTTTACACCATTCATGATCGATACTTGTTGTGCACTGCACAACTTTTGTGAGAAAGAAAAGGAGCAGGTCCATCCCGGATGGGTAGTGGAAGCAGCAGCACTCGAGAGGCAGTTTCCTCAGCCTGTGCCACATGCCAATACTACCTGCAATACTGATGCCACGTCTGTCAGACGAGTAGTGACCACTTACATGGCTGCACGCTTTCCCCTCCATAGGCGCTGTTAGGAGATATGCAATCTTTAGAAAACTGTCACTTTTAAATTGACGGTAACAACAGAGAGAAATAAAGACAAGAGGATACATAGCCCTTCTCATAGGGAAAGGAAGTGTGGAGTTGAAGAAAAGATTTAAACCATTTTTATTTATTTTTTCCTGAAAGGACCAGTTGTGTTTTTTTATACTTTGAATATGTATATGTTGCCCTCCAATGGGATTTGAAGTATTGTGGAATTTGGAAAATAAAATCCTGTTACACAATTGAGGTTTTGGAATATATGCATAAGCACCAGCACCAGTTAGATACAGTGGGTGCACACACAGTTAGGGGTTACCTACTTTTTAAATGTACACTTTGAAAGAAAGACAACATATGAGTCACTGGTTAATGGCACAGCTTTATTTTAAACAGCTGACTCGTACTTCTAACTGGCGGCCTATTTCAACTACAAAGGCAAACGCTTGTGTCAAATACAAAAATATGAATTGTTCATATAAAATAGGCGACTCCCCTTCATCAGGAATAAAGTGCAACTTGTAACAATGTACAAAAAGCTTGTTTACATACTTCTACACAGGCCAATACTTGTTTCAAATACAAATTAAATATAAACTGTCCTCTTTAAAAAATAAAAGTGCAACGTGTAATCATGTATAAAACAAAAATTTAAACCCACATTAACAAATGTCTTAACGAAATAACTGTGAAAGACTCAAAAACAACTGTCTACCTACAAGGTTTGATAGAATCTTGGTTCACTGCTGTCATCTGCATTACCTTCAGACTGAGGCGTCTTTGGGTATGGGTTATGTGGTGGAGGCTGATGCACAGGGTGGCTGTCAGGTGGGTAAGTGTTGTACCTTGGATACATCTCAGGTGGTGGAGGATACATAGGCTGGGAATGTGGCTGTAGAGTGGGCTGGGGCAGGAAGCTCCTTAAGAAGTTGGTTGACTAAAATTCCTGTTGAGCGGGTACTTTCAGCAAGTAGTCGGGATATGAGAGCCTCATCCCTGGCATGGCTCTGCTCTCTTTGCTGCTCCAGCCACTGGTTTTGTGTCTGCTGCATCCTTTCCAGGAAGTCTTGATGCTGAGCAAGTCCAGCACTGCCCTGAGGCCTTCTGAGTCTTGGCATACCTAGACAAGAAAAACAGCAGCTGGCACTATTAGAATACTCTTTTTGTAGCAAGGATGAAATAACATTACTATATGTTCTAACCCATTAATTGAATCTACAGTTGTTATATTGTTTATACAGCTTTACTAATGTAATGCATTACAATAACATTTTGAAATCTTACCCCGAACAGGCACTGTGGAGGTGGATGGCTGTGTAGCAGGGTAACCTGCTCCATTCTCCATACCTATAGATAAAACATAATTTAGGAACTCATGGTAGCTAGCCCACCAATAAATAGGTAGAATAACATTACTTTTTTTTACAATAAACAAAGTTAGCTAACGTGAAATAAAACTTATCAAGCTAACATCAGCTGATGTTACCACCTGTAACATAACTGCTTACCATCATTGTCGTCAGCCTCAAATGGTGTGCTGCTACGGCTACCTGACGCACTTGTGCTCGGTTCACCTTCAGACAGAGGAGTGGTCGGCTGTGTTGGGTCCACTCCATTCTCTATAACGTTACAGTTAAATAAATAACGTTAGACAAAACTCAGACGACAGCGGCTGGGGGACAACAGGTTTTGCTTGTGAACTTGTTCAGATACATTCACTTTAGCTAACTATCCAACTTACCTACATCGTTGTCCTCAGCATCAAATGTGCTTGGGTCACCTTCGGCTACAGGTACATGTTATTGAGAGCCCAAATCAACTCCATTCTCTGGTGCCATCGCCAACGGTCTCTGTCCAAGAATTTCCAGCCAGTTTCAAATAGTTGAAACTGGCTGGGTTTGAGCCGCCTTCAGGGTTTTCCACCTATGTTTCACCTGGTCAATAGTACGCTGAAAACCTGCTTCATTAAGCTTGTTGCACACTCTTTTAAAAATATCACTATTGCGGTGCTTTCGCCCATCTATGTATTCCATGATATTCAACTCTTTCATTATTTGAATACATAAATTTGTCTCCTCCTCGCCCCAAAAGTGTAATGTCTTGTGCGTGTTTCTCGCCATTTTGAACATGCGCAGAAGTAATCAAGTCCTTTAAGTGGCATATTCAAGAGCATATTCCGACTAACGCGTTTACATGACCCAGTAGTCGGGTTGATACAGGCATATGCCAGGGGTCTTATTCGGGTTTTTAATAATCGGAAAATGTGCTTAATCGGGTTATGACAATTGGAATAAGGTGTTTACATGACTCCTATGCAATCAGAATATTGTCATTATTCCGATTAATACAGGAATATGGTGTGCATGTAAACGTATTCATTGTGTCCTAACAGCATGCAAGTGATGGATATCGCGCTGCATGCATTAAATATTTCTGATCAAATGTGAATATGTTTTAAATCAATTCCTGGGAGGGCGCATGGACGTCGACCCTGGTTACCGCTGACGGGAGACGGGATGTCATTTCAGTGTCTTCCTCTTGCTTTGGCTCTCCATTCAGACTGCTCATACGTGATTGGTCAATCTGTAAACGTATACAAAAATAAAGACCTCCCGAGGACGCATTCTGCATCTTTATGTATAACAAGAGATTAGAGGGTTTTTAATCCAAAACGTAAAATGTTGACGAGATTAAAGAGCTCTGACTTGAAGGAGATGCTGCCTTATGTTTGTTTCCATTAAGTAGACGGAGCAAAAGACGCCGAGGGGAAAATAAAGGATGTGAGAATCTTTTTTTTTTAAATGTGATTTTATTATAGATTTAAAACATAGGAGAAACCTTCAGACCCGCTCCGCTCCAAATAAAAAAAAGTTAGAATGTTAATACCCAGCGAGGCGGGATTACGATGGAAAAACACAAATTCAACTGCATAATCTCAGTGGACTACATGGCTCTGTGTGTGTGTGTGTGTGTGTGTGTGTGTGTGTGTGTGTGTGTGTGTGTGTGTGAGCTTACAGTTATTTCAAATAAAAACCCTTTGAATGCCGTGAGACCCCCTCACAGAAATCTTGTCATCTGTCTTTCGTCTCTTCTCACATTTTGTCACCTTAAACACGCGGCCCATTAATTATTCTCCTTCCTCTTCCGTTCGCTCGCTCTCTCGCTCTCTCTCCTTTTCCTCGCCGGGTGGTCTTGTCATCTCACATCAGTGTCAGCCGGTTCTGACGTTGCTCTTGCAGCTTGCAGTTGCCTTGGCAACGTCCCCTGTTTTGGGGCGGGCAGGGAGCCAAATGGGCAATCAGCATGGACGTGACCTGCCTGCCCTCTCGTGATCTCACCGCCAGGTCAGGCTCAGATGGCTGGCGTTATAGACGTGTCTTTAACGTGTTATTTCAGGTCTCTGCAGGAGGAGCAGGATGTGAGCCGCAGCAGACACAGACAACAATACGATGATTAAAGCCTATAAGAACTGGTTCACACTATTCCACTAATCAAGAATGTGCACTCGGGGTCGAGATGTTTGTGTCAGTTTGGGGTATGTTATCAGTCCGAGAAGTGTCGACCAATCAGGTACCAGCAGGCTTTTGTGTCATGAAAACTGTCTGAAAACAAAAACAGGCAGAACACATCGACCATGATTACTTCCTGGTTATCAGCTGTGTTCTGATGATTTGTTAATCTCCACAAAGAGTGCAGCAAACAAATCTGTCCATCGTCAAACATTTTAAAAGTGGAGTCAGTAGAAATGTTTGTAAACAATCAAACTGGGCCCCTCCTCCTGGACTCATCGCCCCCAGAAGCCACGCCCCCTGCAGGATGTAGTGTGTACGTTCACTGCTTGTACCTACACTGCAAGCTAACGCACGCTAGCACCTGCCTGTTTGTCACCTGCCTGTCCAACAGGAAGCAGACCAACTCCACGTCCACAGGTAAAAGACAACACAAGGTTCACCGTCGTTTTAGAACGAGCTTTATCCGCTTGGTGTTTTCTCCTCACTTTGATTATATTTTTTCTTCTTTGCTGCTACGTCCACGTCCGTCTTATTCACCGGTTTGAATGGCGTCCAATCACTGAATTGTATCCACTCCTAAACTCACCTGCTGCGCTGTCATTGGCTGGAGGAAACACACCAGCTCCCTACCCAGAAACGTCCAGAGTCAATCAGAACAAAGCAGATGAGTAAAATCCAGTCAGAGGACAGAGTCTCTGCAGACACAGTCACCACCACACATGTATGGAGGCCCAGAAGGGAAGATGGAGCAGCTTCACTTTGTACTGTTTTAGTTTGAAAGGTTGAATCATAGAAATACACAATCTGGTAAGCAACAGGCACAAACCAATGGTTATCTAACCCCTGAATTTAGCCAGGTCATAAGGTCATGTTCTGATACACGTACACACATACCCACCCGCCCTTTCCTGGTTATAGACCAGTTTGTCCGGCCAAGAAACTAGAAACTTCTAGGAAGTGGTCTTTATATAGCACACATGTTGTAATTGCCCAGTGTGATGATTGGGATGCTATAAAATAACTTCTCTAAGAGAAATAAACAGATCCTCAATTCACAAGCCATAGTCTCTGCCTGATTGTTCAAGAGCATTACTCTTCTACATAATGGCGCTGCGAGCACACTGGGAAGAATGATCGGACACCTGCGAGATCCAGGGCTGGATCGCACGCTAGCACAAGCTAACCGCCGGTGTTTGTCAACCGCTTTTCCAACAGGAAGCAGACTTGACGTCACGTCGAGGACATGAATCCTTTACATTGTCTCTTGGTTTTCTTGGTGATATTTCTTTGAATTGAAGCAAACATTAAACACAAGGAGCTAAAACACACCTAAAGGACATCACTGAGGGAAGGAGGAGTTAACTTCGGTAACCTAGCAACAATGAGCGTTGGTGAGAAGCGCTATGAGACGGTTGTGAGAGCCGTCTGTAGACACGGTTCCTATATTGTCACATCGTTTAAACTGATTCGTTGTTCAGAAATCTTCAATAAGTATCTCTTTGTGTTTTCTGAATGTTTTGCCGTCAAATAAGAAACCGCTGTCTCAAGTCACTCTGATCATCAGTTTGTTTTTTGTCTCAAACAGGAAGTGGAGGCAGTCTTTACCTGCAGTGCTACCATGACATTTTCTCCCACAGAAATGTCAGAGTTGCTGCTCTCTACCTGCAGTTACACAACTGAACGATGTCTGTGACCTGCTGTTCTTTGACGCTGAGCTCACATGCTTCAACTCGAGGCTAAAATGTGATCTACTCAAAGAAACGTTTCTCCTGTTTTTTGTTGACTTTTTGCAAATACAATTTCATGAACTGCATGGAAATATTTCTATACATGGATGGATAACATGATGTCAGAACGAATGAACGTTATTTCGGTTTAAAAACTAAAAATTAAAGCAAAATTCACGAGATGATAAGATGTGCACAAGGTCACATATTTTCCTTCTCTTTAACCAGTGTAAATAAGTCTCAGAGCTCCTCAAAACATGTGTGTGAAGTTTCTTGTTCTAAATCCACTCTGATCCTGTATTTGATCATGTCTATAAACCCCTCTATTTCAGCCCTGCTCAGAACAGGCTGTTTCTGTGTCTGTACCTTTAAATATGTAAATGAGCTGTGTCTGACCACGCCCCCTCTCTTGGGCTTGGGTGTACTCGGTCTTTCTCGCTCCATGTCCTATTGTTTACGGTGAGAAGGCAGACTCAGAGGGCAGAACAAACACCTAGCTGTGGGAGTGTCACCCACCTGGGGGAGGGGTTACTGCCCTTTGTGATGTCATGAAGGGAAAATCTCCAAACGGCCTGTTTGAGCACACATTTTCTGAAAAGTGGAGCAGGTAAAAGACAGAGAGGATGGACTTTTCTCATCATTGGGGGGTTTGTAGATGGACTAGAGACACATATTAGAGTTAGAGAAACATGGTGAAGAGGATTTTACCGAATATTTGACCTTTAATGTCGGATGTAGTTAAAGAGAAATAAACAGACACATAAAGATGATCTGTGATGTAGAGTTGAATAGAAGATTTTTGTCAGATGTGACAAACTGCAGGGAAAACAATCAAGAGAAACAAATCAGTCAACAAACTAAAAATTAGATGAGCGAGATGGAAGGAACAGAGGTGGAGATCAGATTCAGACAGACCAAAAAGAGAATCAGCAGAAGAACTGGTGGGCAGATGAATAAAGAAATGAGTAAACAGAAGGACGGCTGATGAGAGCAGCAGAAAAACTGAGAGGTAGAGAGGAAACAGTCTGAGGGAGGAGCAGATGGAGGGGAGGCAGTGACACGAGCCGGGCGCAGACAGAGACAGAGGCAGCTACGTGTGGTAAAAGGTCAGTGCGTCTGTGATAAGGTGTGCTTGGACAGCATGCTCACAGCGAGCGGGCCGGGGGCTTGTCAACACGATAGCGGTGCACTTCACTGACCACGGTGCACTCAGCAGAGCACACGGGGGCCGAAGCGTCGCCGTGTAAAGAGGCTTTTAAAACATCACCAGGTAGCAGCCGGGGAGAAACACAAACAGGAGCAGAAAGGCCAAATCAGACGACGAGCAGCCGGAAAAAACCAGTGAGGGAGAAAATGTTACCCACCAGGTTCCAGAAGAGATTATATTTCTGCACAAAGAATGAAATCACAAACTACAGGATTCATTATCAGCTGATGTTTTTATAAATGTTTCTGTCTGCACGGCGCTGCATGTTGGTACATGATGTAAGACACTTCAGAGAGATTCTGTTCTCTGCATGTCATCGCTTCTAAAGCAGGAATAATACAAGAGAAAAAATCTGACAAAGCAGGATTATTGTGAGCAGGCAGAGGCTGAAGGCAAGGGGACAGAGAGGTAAATCTTTTTATATAAAATATCCTCTTAGCAGGAACAAGTAAGTCATCACTAAAACTAATGTGTGACAAAACGGTGTGGACCAATTGAAACTGTAGAGCGTCTTTTCAGCAAGAGCAGCGTGAATCAGTATAAGACTTACTCTGTGACTCTCAGAGCAGATCAAACCGCTCTCTTTGGACATACCTCCTTCATCCCTCAACCATAGAACATCATGTTGCTTTGTCTTTCTGAGGATGATTTGGTGGCATACGTTTGAGCGGACGCTCTGTGCGTTTTTCTTGTCTCACTTCTTGTCTGGATTCTCATATTCTGTCCAGCGTACTCCGTCGGAAATAGACTCGCAGCGTATTTGAAAACGGAGCGGAGCATAGTGGCGCAGCTGGCACGCTCCAGAGACCGACCGCGGCGCTCGCTGTGGAAACCCAATCATTAACTAGCGTGGCAGCGCATCGCAAATTGCATTGTGGTACATCTACACTTGCATTTTAAAAATCCTAAGAATGCTCCTTTAAAAAAGCGGGATCACTTTGCCTTTGACTCAGAACAGGTTGATGTCGGACAGCTTCCTCGAGACAGCATTAAACCCAAAATAAACATGACCACGCCTGATTCCAGGCCCTCAGATAGGGGCACACATGGCGACAGGTACATCTACTCAAACATCCTTTTCATTCAAAAACTAGAAAAGACGGTTGTGTTGTGCTGTGCAGTGTAGAGCTCAGAGCGAGGTTTAGTGATGTTAAACACGTGGTCCGACACTGCTGAGGCTGCTCTTCTCTGTTCTGTCTGCATGTCTTTGTATTCCACTAACTGTGCAGTGTGTTTGTTTTGATTATGCGCGTGTATGTGTGAGTGTGTGTGTGTGTGTGTGTGTGTGTGTGTGTGTGTGTGTCCTATGGCTTCTGTCTATAGCAGCAGAGAGATGAATGGAGCCCTGTGAAGCAGCGCTGATTACACAGCTCTCCTCCTCCCGTCTCTGCATCACAGAAGGAGACCAAAACAACAGAGTCAACGAGTGCAGAAAGAGGAAGACAAAACAGAGAAAGACGCAGGCAGGACGGAAGGAAGGGGTGAGAGAGCGAAGCAGAGAGAGAGAGAGAGAGAGAGAGAGAGAGAGAGAGAGAGAGAGAAATTATTTGAAGAGGTAGACAGACAGGAACGACACTCTGAAAGCAATGATTACATTCTTCAACAGAGGAGGTGTCAGCGTTTACAAGTTCATGACAAGTTATTGAAGACCAATCAGAAGTGAGTGCTCTCCTACAGGCACGTCAACAGGCATCAGGCAAAATACTTTAACCTCCTCCTGCTGAAGCATCAACCTGGAACTTGACCAACTTAAAACCACTGTTTCAAAGTTACTTTTACTTTTAATCAAGCAGCAACCTCCGATGTTTTAAAAAATGGAGCCGATGCTGAAGTGTAAAATCCTGCAGTTCCTCGAGTGTCCACTAGAAGCTGCTGCAGAAGCAAAGGAAGTCACATACACACCCATTCAAAAAAGCCTGGCTGCATATGTCGCTGTTGGACGGTTGCAAACTGGTTTTACTATTGCTCAGAGGGAAGGTATCATGATCTGTCTCACGGCCAATAGGAAAGCAACAGTCCGACAGCAGAGATTACATCCCTGCAGATTCTATTCAGAACAGACTGAAGCGTAACCTTCCAAACCTATCTCAACCTATTGTCGTCATGGCAACACATACTCCACATGCTACACAGTTAGCAAACAACGGAAAAAGCGAAATTCCTGTAATATTACTGAACCTTGTCAGTCGACGTGGTTCCTTGGCTTCTCTTGACGTCTTTGTAGGCGTCGCCATCCTCTGCTTGTCAACAAATGCACACCGGGGAGGACCGGGCAGTTTAAGACGGTGCAGTTGCACCCGCAGACCGTCAGTGGGCGCCAAAGCACAAACCCAACCTAAATCCTCCATCATGTTCCTTTAACTAACATCGAATACTTTTCTCCTGTATTTCAGACATTTTTGTTGAAGTTTTCTCATCTGGGGCGACGATAGTGGTTATATTGCATTCCCCATGTATAGAGGATAGAGTCATCGTCATAGCGGGCATGGGTTTGAATCCGACCTCGGCCCTTTGCTGCATGTCATCCCTCACTCTCTCTCCTCCCCACATTTCCTGTCTCTCTCCAGCTGTCTCGTCTAATGAAGGCAAAAATGGCCCAGAAAGAATCCTTCAGGGAGGAGAGTCTGTTTTTCCATTCGTCACTGTCGTCACCTAAAAAGTATTTTCTGTCTTGTTATAATAAAATAAAAAAAAGCAAACGGCCCATTTAATATTGAAGCCTCTGTTTGCCCTACATCAGCAAACCACAACATCAGCTGGAATATTGATTACATCCATGGCGTTATTATGAATGCCTGTCATCACTGCCACCAGCTCGGCCGTCGATAAATGGATTCTCAGCGTGTGTGCAGAAAAGGCCTTCGATCACATCAAAGTTTAACATCGAGGAGGAGGACGTCGGCCTCAGAGGAGAATCAGAGAGTAAAGGTTATGAGGTGTTGCTTTGTCAACAGTTGCAGCCACATTCTCCACAGCGGTGATTTATTCCTGACATCACACTCAGGATGAGAGGCGCCACATCGCTTCGCTCCACGTGCTTGTTTGATAAATTAAGCGTATTCGACAATAACAATCTCCTCCTGCCTCCCAATTTGGTTTCTTACCGCAAAGGGAACCATTGCACCTTCATCTGATTCATGGCAACCTTCCCCTTTATACTCATCATCACGACACTGTCTCGACCCTCGCTGTAACCCGGTAATATTCAGAAGGATACAAACACTCACACCATTAAGTTTTACTGTCAGATCCATCATAACAACTCTGGTCACGATCGCACCACTAGATCCCTCTCTCAAACATTCACCTCAGTACCTGTTTTCACAAAAAGCTGAGGTCAAAGGTCAGAGGTCAGCGGTGGTTCTTATATACAGACACTAAATCGCCCACATTATATCAGGACAACAACCTCAACCTCACTTGAAGCAGGCATACAAACGCCACCCTATGGACGGACAAACATGCAATCACCGGTTTAACTTATATCTGTTCATTTCAGTACGGCTCCACTGTTCCCGACGACGGATAGCGTCTCAACGCTTTCTCTTAATTTCCTGTGGAGAGCTGCAGAGGCAGTCGCGCAGTGCATGTTGGGATCGTTGCGGCGAGTTTTGACAAAGAATCGACCAGAGCTCTATTCTATGCAAATGAGTCCAGGGCATGATGCATGATGGTTCCTCACAGCTGCTTTAACAAAGTGGGACTTCATATCTGTGGGTTAAATATCCAGCATCATAAACTTTGATAAAAAAAAAAAAAAAACATTCAGTATGGATTGTTGGCTTGGCTTCAGATGATCTTTGACTCGGACACAGTCGCAGGGCATCGATATTGAACGACATTAGGAGATGAAGAAACACAAACACACATTGTGAACTCGCCCTGCCCTGCTTTGCCTCCACATCTCCAAAGCCACACCCATATTCCCTCATCCTCACTCTGATTGGCTTAGCTGCCAGCAACAGTCTGCTCTCCATCCCCTCTGTTTCCCCGCTCCCTCCCTCTCTCTGTTTCTCTGTTTCTCTCTCTCTCTCGCTCTCCACACAGCTCGCCCGTGAATGAGTCCACTCAGACACAAGCTGTTAAACAGAGCAGCCTCTCTCTCGCTCGTTCTCTCAGGAGCAGACAGAACAGCAGAGCATCGGCGGCAGAGCGACACAGGACGAAGACATAACACTGAGAAGAACATTTAGAGAAGTGCGTCGCCTGCAAGACCGTGCACATCAGAGCAGAAGCAACAGATTGCTCCCCGGTTGCATCTGTTGCTGCGACTGATGCTCCCCCAGCTGACCTGGGTTTGGATTTGTACAAAATCTCCCGCAACCCGACGTCTCCCAGGCTTTTAAAAGTCAGTTAACCTGTGGGGAAAGAGATGCTTCTGTGATGTCAAAGCACGAGGAAACGACAGCGCCGAGCAACAGGAACGGAAAGCTTTGATTCAGTCAGCAGCGTCTCCTCCCTCCCTTCCTCCCTCCACCAGGATCTGAGGACGAGCAGACAGCCGAGCGGTGAATGCACAAGCAGGCGGAGGGGGTCAGATTGACATGCAGAGTGCAGAGTTCAGGGAGTTTTTAGCTGGAAAACAAAGAGAGCAGGAGCAGGTTTGGTAGCTGCGTGGTGAAGAAGAAGAAGAAGAAGAAGAAGAAGAAGAAGAGGGTAAGACTTTTCCCCCAGACAACAAGAAGTCCATCAGTAGATCAGCTGGACCTGTGAGGATGACGAGGAGGATGTTAACGAGCGTCTGCAGCAGAACAGAAGAGAAACAAGAGTGTGAACATTAGAGACGACATGACAGGAAGAGAGCGACTGAACTCTGCGCTGCACTGCCACAGATAGATTCAGAAACGAAGACATCATCTCCTACAACGTTTGATCATCTGAGGAGAGCGAGCAGAAAGAAAGACACTCATTGGTGGAGGATGATTCTGCACCAGAGCGTTGATTTAGTCGAGTAAGAAGCGCAGAGTAAGAATCTGAAGTTTGAGCACCGCTTTGTTTCGGTGCGAGCGTCTAAGGGGGGGGTGGGGGGGGTGGTGCTTGTTTTTCGACTCTTCTCGAGGTGGATCTGCCGTGGGGGGCAGCTGACAGCCATCCAAGACGCCGCGCGCCGTACTCCGCGTGAAGAATGCCCAGCCGCGCCTGGCCAAGCCGGCCGACCCGGGCCCGACAGCGGGCCTCTACATGGAGAGGTCGCAGAGCCGCATCAGCCTGTCGGCGTCCTTCGAGGCCCTCGCCATCTACTTCCCCTGCATGAACTCCTTCGACGAGGACGATGGGGGTGAGTAAGAATCACACATACACATACGCACGTTAAGAGCACACAAAGATTGATGGAGTCATACATAAAATATGGGACAGAATGCAGATGTCGTTTGTCACCTGCCCGCTGTAGGACGGATGTTTCTGACGCCTCCGTCAGTAAATCACCTGAAACATGAGCGCATCCTGCAAAGTCCTGCTGTCATGTTTACGCACGCTTTTGTTGTTTTCATGGCGGCTGTAGCAGCGCACTGACCTCACCATGGTCTAAGGCTCATCAGGGTTTTTGACAGTTTTCTAAATAAGAATAAAAACGATTTATTTATTAAGATTCTCTGACAATAAAAACACAAAACTACCTTTTCTTCTTTATATTTATGAGTTATAGTTTGCAATATTGAGGTTGTAAACTAAAACTAATGAAACTGAAACGTATGTTAAAAGGCCCCCTGATAATTTCTTAAAGTATTTCCACATATATTTTTGTAAATCGATTTGAATTGTCTGTATTTGTTTTCATTTTTAACTGAGTTGTGAGTTATCGTTTCATCCCAATCAGAGTGTAATGACGTATCTTTGACACGATCTATGCAACAAAATTAAGCTGAAGTGTAAAATCCTGCAGTTCCTCGAGTGTCCACTAGAGGCTGGCTGCAGAAGCACAGGAAGTCACAGACACACCCATTCTAAAAAGCCTGTTTTTACAGCAGAGATTAACATGTTTACAGCCTGGTACAAAAAACCAATAGGTCTGATTATCTCATGTCTCGATCGACACACACTGTACAAGGGGTGAATGTTTTGATGACTCATCAGTTTTGATTTGATGAAGGATAAGAGTTATTCACAATAAGGAGTGTAGCTGACCTGATTGACAGGTGTCACTCCTGAGTCACCAACCCCCTCCCACTCGCTCCAGGTGAATTCTCCTGATTATATCCTGCTGCGTTCTCACATCAGCTCACTCTGACTTTCTGCAGAATAAATACGAGGAGGCTGGAGGAGAAGCTCCGGGTGAAGAGAGAAACATTCAGCTGTTTGTGTTCACACATGACGCTCAGCATGAAAACCTTAGGAGGTTTTCAGGAGTTTTCTGCAGGTGTGAAAGCTCTCTTTGTCATCACAGCTTTCGGCTTGTTTGATAAACAGCAAAGGCCTTAGAGTCATTCAGACGTGTATTTGGTGCATGTATGTTGCCGACCTGTGTGGTTATGTCAGGGTTCAGTGATGAGATTGTCTGCAGGATAAAGAAAT
Organism: Labrus bergylta; assembly: GCF_963930695.1. Taxonomy (NCBI): domain Eukaryota; kingdom Metazoa; phylum Chordata; class Actinopteri; order Labriformes; family Labridae; genus Labrus; species Labrus bergylta. The sequence continues at coordinate 24,754,903 of NC_089199.1, forward strand.
CAGATGATGTCATTCTGCTTTTATTGCTACATTACATTACTCCTGATGTCCTCTCTAATACTAATCCTACCGGGAACATTTGGGAGTCTTTCTGATACAGATTGAAGAGGACGCTGACAGATGACAGGTTTTCTGATGAGAAATGTGTTTGTAGGTTTGAGGTGTTAATACGTTTAGATGTGTATGTGACACATTTGAAGTGGTTCACTGTGTTCTTGCTGAGGAAAAACAAACACAGGATGTCAGGGACGGCTGTTCTCTTTAATGCAAAGTTCTGTCTTATTATGCGGGAATACTTTTTTTTCTGTGGAGACGTCCACTTGTTGTGCTTAGTGGAAGCTTTTCATTTCTATTTTAGCAGAGGTCAAAGTTTACAGCCGAGCGAGGCCAAGGGGGGCGGGCTTTGGAGCAATGCATTCTGGTTAATTTTGTGTCTGTACTCCTTTTTACTTTAACGGTAACTTCAGTTTCCGCTGACGTCCAAATCCGCTATTACACGGTGTGATGGACCGAGGACAACCTGAGCGCGAGCAGAGCGCCCCCTATACACAGGGCTTCCCAGACTTAGCCATGCAGCCCCCTATATGGCGTTACCGTCCTGTGTTGACCCCCCTCTTACAATATTTCCCCCTGCGGCACTCCAGAAGTACCTCCATGTAGGTCAAGCAGCACTTAATGATTGAAGTGCCCGAGGCAGAGACGGGCGTTTTGGCTCGTATTCAGTACATTCTCTAAAGAAGTGTTTTTCAGAGTAAGGTTTCTGACCCCCTGGGGGGTACCAGAGGAAAGAGGGTAGGGCGGGGGGGAATGATCCAAAGATACAAATCAACTACCAACATCTTTTGTGTCAATTACATTTTTTAAAGGTATTTTGAGACGTTTTTAATCACTGCATAAAAACTTCTGTTCAACTGTTGAGTGATGTCAAGTCAGGAATTATAACAGTGGGGCGCCGGTGGCCTAGTGGTTACTGCATGCGCCCCATGTACAGAGGTACATGGGCGAATACAAATCTTCATAAGGCCTAATGTACTATAGTCCTCCAAGAGGGCCGCCAGGGTTCGAGTAGGAGCGGGGTTTGGACAGTAATGGAAACTGAGTCAAAGGTTTGGATCATCGTGTTTCAAATTAACATCCAGTTTAAAGATGAATTGAAAACATGAAGCTGATAATGAACTCTGCAGCTCTGCGGGGGGGGGGGGGGGACTGAAACTGAAGGTGTGAGGTTGGAAAGACGGCTCATTTCTGCACCATGCCCCTTACAGCTCAGGCTTAACTGCTCCTGTTGCATCATCGACATTTACATAATAAAACACACCAGAGAGAGAGCAGCCGCAGCATGGTCAGCAGGACGTCATGGTTCTTTTTCATACACATCATCAAAACAGAATACACTGCGTGGCTGCAACCACCTGTTGTTATTCTTCAAACACCTGCCACGACTTTAAGGTCCAATCAGTGAGATGTGTAGAGAGTGAAATGATGAAGCGACCTTACTATATGATCAGACATTAAGGAAACATGCTATGTTGAAGTGCTGGCTTCTCTGACAACAATGCAGCAGCCAGTATGTCCACCTTCTAACTTCAGATTCTGGTCCTGAATGCTCTGGATTTGTTTGGACCAGAGAAGGTAGGCGGTTTTAAAGCACCCCCCTACACGGCAGTTTTGGACGCCCCTCAGTTTGCCAGATGTGAGAGCAGTTATCAGGTCAAACCAACAGGTGTTGCAGTGATGGAAGCGGGCAAGAGAACTGGTTCAGATAGAAGTGATTGTACCCGACCTAAAAGCCTCTGCATGTTTCTAATAAGCTCCACGAGCAGAAACGTGCTCAAACTAGGATCAATATTGGAGATGTTTTTAAAAAATGGAGAGAGGTTAGAACGCAGAAAGGTTTACAGACCGATGCAGAGCTGGATAAACACTGAAGCTTCAGAGTCCACCACATGGCAACCTGCGTGAGCATCGACTCTAGAGAGGAGGGGTCGGGGGGAGACAGCTCTCTACAATGGAATTTGGACCGAAGTACCCATTTTAAACACTAGGGGTCTGAGTTACATACAGCTGAAACGCTGAAGCTGAGTGTGACCTGTGACATTGTTCTTTTCCTGTCAGTAGAATCGACTTATTGATTTGAGTTAACTGATAACACTGCAAACCACCTTCAATCACCTCGCTGAGGATCAATACACCAGCGACGTTCATCCCGCAAAACGTTCCGGACGATTTGTTTGACGATGGTCAATGAACTACTCAGGAGTTGTGCTCTGTGTGCTCTCATTTCTTATACGAGGAAAAAGTGCAAACAGTAAAACAGAATCTCCCTGTTTAACACCTGAGCTGGGACCTTTTGTTTTATGTCTTTACCAATCTTTAATTTCCTGTCTTCTCTGCTGCACTCATCACAAAACGGACAGAACGATGACGCCGTTGTTTTACATGGAAATGTTGCCTGCTTCTTGTTTTTCAAACCTGGTGCAAATTATTCCTCCAAAAAAAGCTTAAAGAAATGGCCTCCCGACATAAACACTGAATGGGTTTGAGAGCGGTGCCCAACTCACACAATCTGAAAGGCCCTAAACTGACTATTTCCACATAGTCTGTGCACGCTGCGTTTCGTCAGCGGCATGGTTTTGTTCCTCAGACAGCGCCCGATGGACTATATGGAAATGAACAGTTACTCCAAAAACCCTCAGATGAAGGGCTGAACGCTGCAAATATCACTTGTATGGAGTTGTGATTCATCTCCTGGGACTTGTTGACCATCAATGTTCCTATACTTAGCACACACACACATCCACATACACACACACACACACACACACACACACACACACACGCTGACACTCTGGCTTGAATCATACATGGTATCAAACACAATCCTGTAGAAGCACTCATGCATTCACAAAATGCTCAAACACAAATTGAAACACGTAATGATTTTACACATGTACTCACAAAAACACACACACACACACACACACACACACACACACACACACACACACACACACACACACACACACACACACATAGAGAACACAGATGTGACAGCAGCGTGTGGGGTAATCAGAGCGAAGCGGCAGGCCGTGGTTTGTGGCTCTCGTTCTAATTAAATGCTAATATGGCCGCTGATTGTGGCTGACTGCAGCTAAAGAGAGGCCTGATTGCAAGTTAATTCTCTCTCTCTCTCCTGTTGTGACTCAGTGTCTCTCGCTCTCTCTCTCTCTCTCTCTCTCTCTCTCTCTCTCTCTCTCTCTCTCCTCTCTCACTCGCTCCTCAGCCCTCCTTTTTACTCCACGACTTTAAAATCCTGTTTGCAGGTTAATTCCGTCTTTCCACCTTTAATTGTCTTTTAATCACTTTCCCTTAATTTTCTCCCGTCGCTCTGTCCCGGTTTAATTCTCAGTTCTCTCTCTCTCTCTCTCGTTCTCTCTCTCTCTCTCTCGTTCTCTCTCTCTCTCTCTCGTTCTCGCTCTCTCTCTCTCTCTCTCGTTCTCTCTCTCGTTCTCTCTCTCTCTCCCTCTCTCTCTCTCTCTCGTTCTCTCTCTCGTTCTCTCTCTCTCTCCCTCTCTCTCTCTCTCTCTCTCGTTCTCTCTCTCTCTCTCTCTCTCTCTCGTTCTCTCGTTCTCTCTCTCTCTCTCTCTCTCACTCTCTCTCTCCTCGTTCTCTCTCTCGTTCTCTCTCTCTCTCTCTCTCACTCTCTCTCTCTCGTTCTCTCTCTCTCTCTCTCTCTCTCGTTCTCTCGCTCTCTCTCTCTCTCTCGTTCTCTCTCTCTCTCTCTCTCTCTCTCGTTCTCTCTCTCTCTCTCTCTCTCTCTCTCTCGTTCTCTCTCTCTCTCTCTCACTCTCTCTCTCTCTCGTTCTCTCTCTCTCTCTCTCTCTCTCTCTCTCTCTCTCTCTCTCACAGCCTGATGGAGGTTTTGTTGCTTTTGCAACTGTCTGCGGGACAGGAAGGAAGTTGTGAACAAATCTTCATAAGGCCTAAAACTTGAGCAGTGCTTTAGGGCTCAACAGTCCTGTTCATTATCTCCATAGTGCATGTGATTATTCGCCATGATGTCATAACCATCACAGGTAGAATGACCACGAGCTCCCTGAGTTTATGCTCCTGAAGGAGACACACGCTCATCTGATATCGACCTTAAGAACAACACGGTTTATTCACGATATCGGGGAAAATAACTACACTACCCACGATCCTAGTGTCCCAGCGACGTCTCTGATTGGTGGAGCTCTCTGTTACCATGGCAATGTTTCCCACAGATTGCGAACTGATGGTTTCACTAACAGGGGAGCTTGTTAGTTAATAGTAAATGTAAATAACCTTGTTCTTGCTGAGGCACCACAAACTACAACACTCTTTTTTACATTGTCAGGAATACAGTTACATTTAAAAAGATTGTGGGATATGTAGTTCCTTGACTGTGGACAAAAAATAACATGTTCACAGTCCTGTACCTTTGCCTTTTCCTCTGTTTTTTAACACCATTTTTGGCCCAGAATCAATTTTTTTAATCGTCAAGAATATCTGGGTAGCTGGTTGTCATGGTTACAGGCTTCAATCTCTTGATCTTTGTGAAAATGTCAATGGAGGATTTGAACAGGGAAATTAACTTTAACACTCTTTAAGCCACATAAAAAGTGGCTGAACTTTCTTTACGATGGAGCAGCAGGCTATGAAGCTTTTCTTTATGTACGTTGTGTCTTCTTAATTATAAAGCTGCAAAAGCTTTGGCTTTAGATGACTCTCATAAACTCAACAATGAAGTTACGCAGCAGAGAGCCAAACGAGGCTGAGTCAGCTGCATCAACCCCAAAACTGTCCTCACATCGCTGTCTCCGACTGGATGTACAGTTTGCTGTTTTTCTGCTCTGTTCTCAAATCTCACACTGTGACAAACACACACACACACACAGCACACACACACACACACACACACACACACTTCATAACCTTATGTATGTGTTATGTAGCAGCAGCTCAGGCGTCAGATTTCGCTGCTCATGGTGACAGACTCACAGCTGACTCTCCTGCATCACAAAGTACAGCGTGAGTAATTATGCAGAGGTCTTATCACCTGTGTGAGAGATACCTAAACCCCTCCTCCATCATTAAACAGCACGCTGCTTTAGCGTCCCAAAAGAGATTAAAGGGAGCGTTCACTTTGTGTGCCGCTCAGAGGAGAAACACAGGACTTATCTGAGGTGACTGACCTTAACGCCTCGAGGCAAGTCAACCAGAAGTCCATTCATCTCTACTGGAATCTCTGTGATATCTGATGTGTCTTTGAAACTCCTCCCCTCCATCATATTTAGGTTGGGAATGTGTCGAGTACGTGTGCTAGCTAAGCTAACAGTCTACCAATGAGCTAACAGGCTGTTCCCTTCCATTCAGTTGGAAATCTCTCT